>NC_143013.1:154241278-154541278 GCF_055824585.1 Amblyomma mixtum | reverse complement strand
AGTAACCCTAAACCCTGCATGTGAGCTGGAGGAATACACGCTACCTGTCATTGATGACATTTTAGCGTCTTTGAATGGCGGCGAGCAATTCAGCTCGCTAGACCTGCGTGACGCCTATAATCAGATCCCTCTCGATGACCAGTCCAAGAAATTTTACGCTATCAATACGCACCGGGGGTTGTTGTGCTACAACCGCTTGCCTTTCGGTAAAGCTTTCGCGCCTGCAATTTTTCAACGAAAAATCGACAATGTTTTGCAAGGGATATCAGGTGTCCAGGCTTACCTCGACGTTACACTGATATCGGAAAAACACGGTGGCACCGACACATTAAGGCTGGTGCTCCGCACAGACTGGGCATGGCAGCATCGACAGAATGCGGAGCACTTTCCCTTTGTATTCCTTGTGCAGCTATGTGGCCTTCTTGCATGCTGCAACGTTGGCTGTCTGGACATCAGCGTGCTGAACCTCTCTGCGCATGTCCATCTTTCAACGCATCAAGACATGGATCAAGAAATACTCCCACTAGCATTGGAATCTTGGCATCCCTGTCATCATTCTTCGGCAACACGTGCTGATTGCCAGGAACCCGGACTGCAGGGGGCGTCACAGTGCACTCAAGCTATAAATGGGACTCACGCTCGTTTTGCAACCACTGGGCATGGCAGCATCGACAAAATGCGGAGCACTAATCCGTTTGTCTTCCTTGTGCAGCTATGTGGCCTTCTTGGATGTTTCAACGTTGGCTGTCGGGACATCAGCGTGCTGAACCTCTCTGCGCATGTCCATCTTTCAACGCATCACGACATCGATCAAGAAATACGCCCACCAGCATTGGAATCTTGGCATCCCTGTCATCATTCTTCTGCAACACGTGCTGATTGCCAGGAACCTGGACTGCAGGGGGCATCACAGTGCACTCAAGCTATAAATGGGACTCACGCTCGTTTTGCAACCACTGGGCATGGCAGCATCGACAGAATGTGGAGCACTAATCCGTTTGTCTTCCTTGTGCAGCTATGTGGCCTTCTTGGATGTTTCAACGTTGGCTGTCCGGACATCAGCGTGCTGAACCTCTCTTCGCATGTCCATCTTTCAACGCATCAAGACACGATCAAGAAATACGCCCACCAGCATTGGAATCTTGGCATCCCTGTCATCATTCTTCGGCAACACGTGCTGATTTCCAGGAACCTAGACTGCAGGGGGCATCACAGTGCACTCAAGCTATAAATGGGACTCACGCTCCTTTTGCAACCACTGGGCATGGCAGCATCGACAGAATGCGGAGCACTAATCCGTTTGTCTTCCTTGTGCAGGTGAGCAAAAAGTATGGAAAATGTTTTCGTTCTAATGACCTATTCCTGTTGGTGCTGCCGTGCCCTCGGCTTTGTTGCTTGCTACAGGTTTTCACATTCTGTCTGAGGAAATTATTATTGTTAGCCGGTGACATTGAATCGAACCCAGGCCCTGACATGACCCGAATTTTACAACAACTTAATGATATTGCAGTTGACATAAAAGACATGAAAGAGAACAGATTACTTAACATAGAGAACAAATCAGATGCCCTGTCCAGGCTTGAGAGCCGAGTAACGTCCTGCCAAGAACAGGTTAGTTGTATGAGTATAACGATTGAAAGGCTTGAAGCAAGGCTTGAGCAGCTTGAAAATTATAGTCGGAGGTCAAATTTGATCATATATGGCATCCCAGAAACTGAAGAGGAAACAAATGAATCGCTTGAAGAAACCGTAAACAAAGACATTTTTCATGATATTTTATGGCTAGATCCTATCCCTATTGAGCGGGTACATAGGTTAGGTAAACCGGCAATTGACAAACCACGTCCTGTAATCCTAAAGCTTCCAGACAGTAGGCATAAAACTGTGATACTCAAGAACAGAAAGAAACTAAAGGGAAAAGATTATTCAATTGGCGAAGACTTTTCAAAGAACGTTCGTGAACTAAGAAAGAAACTATGGGATAGCGCGAAGCCGAACCGAGATAAAAAAGAAAGGGTTTCCTTGGGTTTGATAAGTTATACATCAATAATATTCCTTACGTTTGGGACTGCGAAAAAAATGATAATGTGAGGGTTCAAAAAAACGACGGGATCGGCGCAAGTCGGCCCGTGACGCGAAGTTGTACGCAGTTGCGAAACCGCTCACCAATGAAGTGAGTGGTTCATTTACCTCAGCTTATTTCTTCACTAAGACAGATAGCTTGTCTTGCCATAGTAACACGGGCCAATCTAGTATAAAAACCTTGAGAGTAGTTAACATTAACGCACGCAGCGTTGCAAACAAGAAAGACTCGCTTGAGCTTAAACTGCTGGAGTTCGACCCACACATATCAGTCCTGACTGAAACTTGGTTACATGACGACTTAGCAGATGACCTGGTATTTCCTCCTCATTATAAAGTCGTTCGCAAGGACAGGACCTCAAGGGGTGGCGGCGTAGCCATTCTCTTAAAAGACTCTGTAGAATGCGACCTTGTATATGATGTTCATGACCTTGAATGCCTTTGCATAAAAATTTCTTGCTGGGGTCATTCTTTCATCCTGTATGCTTGCTACAGGCCACCAGATGCCACACCCGACTATCTTATTAAGCTACAACATCACCTGTCTCATTTCCAAAATAAGAAAATACTGTTAATAGGTGACTTCAATCTGCCAGATGTGTGCTGGGACCGCTTACAAGGCGGTGCTAAATCTGGGAGCAGTGCAGACGTTCTGTTTGATGTCATGCTTGCTCATGATTTAGCTCAAATTGTAAATCAACCTACTCGTGTACAAGGTACATCTTCCTCTATACTAGACCTAGTTTTTGCTAGCCGTCAATATTCTATGCATACTGTATCGGTCGAAACAGCCATTTCAGACCATCACCTCGTAAGCGTATCGATAGATTTAGTTAAGTCCCCTTACCACAACAAAAAAGCCAGTCACGTACGTTGTTTCAAGGATTATTCTAGCGCTGATGATGCCGCAGTGATTGAACATATGGAAACTTGTTTATCGAGCTTCGATGATAAAGATGGTGTCTGCAAGCTGTGGGAGCGATTCGTCGAAATGTGTCAATATTGTGTAAATGCCTTCGTTCCAAATAAACGCAAAAAAATTCACAAACGCACACCTTGGATGACGCGGAAGATTATTCAACTGAAGCGAAAACTAAAAAGATCTAAGAAAAAAAACCGCCAGTTAAGTCAGATTGAAACGCTTAAAAATAATCTTCAACGTGGGGTTCGTGAGTCAAAAGACTTGTACTTTAACACAACGTTACCCAGTTTTGTTAAAAATGACCCAAGTAAATTTTGGAACTTCCTAAGTGACAGCAAGAAACATATCTCAAAAATAACAGCGGAGGGAGATACTTTGACTGATCCGATTGACATTGCACGCCATTTTAATTCTTTTTTTCACAGCGTATTCTCTGAAGCAGGTGTACAAACTGTACAAAGTGCGTCATATTTTCCTGTACCGGAGGTTGACTTTGTTAGCCTCCCTGGTGTATTTGCTTTGGTTTTAGAACTGAAACCTAAAACTTCTTCTTGTCCCGATAATTTACCAAATGTATTTTTGAGACGCTATGCCGAAATAATTGCGAAGTTTCTTTTTGTGTTGTTTAAAAAATCTCTGCTGTCATCAAAACTTCCGGTTGAATGGAAGACTGCTCGAGTTATTCCCATCTTTAAAAATGGTGACTGCACATTACTACAAAATTACCGTCCTATTTCTTTAACTTCCGCATGCTGTAAAATGCTCGAACATATTATTGCTAAACATATTAACAAATTTCTTCAAGAACACTCCATATTAAGCGACTTTCAGCATGAGTTTAGAAAGCGCTATTCTACAATAACACAATTGGTTGCAATAGTACATACTTTTGCTAAAACACTGGATATGAATGCTCAAATAGACACCATATTTATGGATTTCAGCAAAGCATTTGATAAAGTTCACCAGGGAAAACTCATTCAAAAACTAAAAAACATTAATCCTCCGGACATTTTAATATAGTGGATGCAAGATTACCTCACGAATAGAGTGCAATTTGTTTCAGTCGATGGGTGCAGCTCCAGTTGTCTCCCAGTCACCTCTCGGGTGCCCCAAGGAAGCGTCTTGGGGCCTTTGCTTTTTCAGATCTACATAAATGATATTGTTAATGTGATTACTCCAGGAACTCATATTCGCTTGTTTGCTGATGACTGTGTCGTTTTCCGTCAAATTACATGTACTAACGATCAAAACGAACTTGACCAGTGTCTTCGAAATGTACTTGATTGGTGCAGTGAGTTTTCCATGGTTCTTAACACTGAAAAAACAGTTTCGATGCAAATAACATATAAAAAGAACCCAATTAACCACGTGTATACACTCGGATCATCAACACTAAAGCAGGTTAATAGCTACAAATATCTAGGTGTAACAATCACAAGCAGTCTTTCCTGGAACTCACATATAGATAAAATTTGCTCCTCTGCATTTAAAAAGCTATGTTTTCTGAGGCATAAACTAAGAAATTCACCTTCTCATGTAAAACTGCTAACATATAACGCTTACATCAGGCCAAAGCTTGAGTATGCTTCGGTTGTTTGGGACCCATTCACTAAACTTAACATATATAAATTTGAAAGGGTTCAAAGAAAAGCTGTTAGGTTTATCTATTCCAAATTTAAAATCACCAACTCTCCCACTAACCTCATGGCGGCTAACAATATTGAAACACTTGAAACGCGAAGAGGAAAATATCGCCTTGAGTTTCTTTATTCTTTACTTAACCATAAGTTTGCTTTGGATCCTTCACAGTACATATCCCCTTTACCACACGTTGTACCCGACATCATCACATTCACTCATTGACACCGCATTTTGCGAAAACTGACTGTTTTAAATATTCGTTTTTTCCGCGGACAATATCCGATTGGAACCACGTTATGGCATCGTAATAGTTTGCAAAATTTGTCTCCTCATTTTTATGTATATTTCTTTTCATTGTGTTCTGTATCTTTTGAGTTTTAAGAATATATGCCTGTCCTGCTTGGACCCTGAAATGGGTCTGCAGTATGTACTAAATAAAATAAAATAAAAAATTACAGAAGTCGCAGTTAAATGAGTAGCAAAGCACGTTTCCGCTGCTTTTCCTCTGCGCTTCGAGCGCACGTACCGCCATCAGGCGGTACTTCAGGGGACAGTTAGACTGTGTAAAGTACTTGAGGCGAAAGCGTTTTCCGTATTACTTTGACTGCCTCTGCGGCACTGGTGACGTCACCACTGGATAACGGCACAGAATTATTGACTAAGTACGAAGTAATGAAAAATTACTAATTAATGCCTAATTAGGCCTACATCATAAAGACCACATACAAATTAGCCGCTAATTATGGCCACTTCAACTTCACCTTTAGGAGTGGAACGCGACCGGGTGTTGCATCGCTGCCAGCTAGTCCATGAAACACCCCCACCCGTTCTGCCCGATGCCTTGCCTTTTGAACGCACCTTTTTTGAGGAAAGGAAATGGCGCAGTAAGTCTCTGTCACTTCGGCGGACACCTGCACCGCACCGTACAGGAAGGGAGGAAGTGGGAGCGAAGGAAGAAAGAGAACGAAGGGCCGTAATGAAGAAAATGAAAATTGTATTTGAGGAAAGGAAATTACGCAGTAACTGTCTCACATATCTCGTTGGACACTCATCATCCGTTGGTATAGGAAGGAAGGAAGTGGCAGATAAAGAGGAAAGAGAAAGAGGGGGCATAATAAAAACAATGAAAATTTTATTTGATGAAATTACTCAGTAACTGTCTCGCAAAACTCGTTCGATACCGGTCCAAAAGCGTGATGCCTCTACTGACACGCTTGTGCTGTCAGTCTTCTCTCGACAATGATGAGGCATTAACCCAGGCAGCACAACAACATTGGTCAAACGTCGGGCAACTGTTGGCAAAAATTGGCACGAACATCGGTCCTACACTGGCATTTGGGCCGAGCGCTACCACATCACACATTGGCCCTACTTTCATGCCAGTTTTGGGCCAACGTTCAGCCAATCAAGCGGCCAACGCAAGACCAATGTTCGTTCTGCAGCATGGGCCAGCAAAGGTCTCATACTGGTATCCAACTTTCAAACATTGGTAGCCAGCTTTCAAACATTGGTAGCCAGCTTTCGAATAATGGTTTCCAGCTTTCGAATAACGGCATCCAGCTTTCGAATAATGGCATCCAGCTTTCGAATAATGGTTTCCAGCTTTCGAATAATGGCATCCAGCTTTTGAACGCTGGCGCATGCAAACCCAGCCGCTGGCTACTGACCAGCATTTTCGATCGTCTTCGAAAGTAACCAGGCTGCGTGGCTGGCTTCTTGCATGGATTAACAAACATATGTAGGGTAAGAACCCTAGGATCTCCTCACCGTCCAGAACTCATCGTTAGGGAATTAAGGATTCCCTTATACAACTGTGATGCAAACTATGCACCCTGGTTACTTTTCGAAAATATGGTACAATTCCACCTACCAACCCACAGGAAGGTAAGCAAGAAATGAGGCAACCAAAAGTATTCACAAAATAAGATCTTTATTTTTTCAACACGAAAGCTAGGCGGGCGAGTTGGTGATACATTTCAAAAATAGCAGCGCGAGAAACGGGGACGAGGGGTAGAAAAACATAGGACAAGCACTGATCAGGACAGTGCTTGCCCTGTGTTTTTCTACCCTTCATCCCCGTTTTTCGCGCTGTTATTTTTGAAAATCTTTTTGAAACGTGAGGTGCGCTAGGCAGGGAGGGCTAGGGGTTCGGAAGGGGACAGGACTTTGGATGGAGTGCCGGGCTCGTGGTGAAGTGGGGTGCCAGGCTTGCGGTAGGGTACTGTGCAGGGTTCATGGTGGGGTGCTGGGCAGGGCTAGTGGTGGGGTACTGTGCTTGGGTGCGAGGCAGGGGTGGGGTACGTGGCAGGGCAAGGGTGCGGGGCAGGACTGGTGTGCGGGGCAGGACTGGTGTGCGGGGCAGGGCTTGGGTGGGGGCAAGGACTTGGTGGGAGGCAGGACTTTGGGTGGGATGCTCGATTTGGGGTAGGGTGCCAGGCAGGGCCTGGGGTGGGGTGCAGGGCAGGGCCTGGGGTGGGGTGCAGGGCAGGGCGAGCGAGCAGGGGGAAGAGCCAGCGCTGGGCTGGGTGGCTGCCGAGACGGCAGGTTGGAGGGGTTGCCTAAACTCCTCGGCATACCTCCTCTTCCTGCCGCCTCCTCGGTCAACTGACCCCGGCAGCCACCTTCGAATAAATCCCAGTGCTTCAGCCTGGTCAACCCCCTGCTTCTCAGCAATCGCACCTGTGTAAAACAAGTTTACATTAAATACAACATTTAGGGGCATGCGACAGTATTTTCTCAACATCAAATACAAATAGTTTAGCTAAAAACCAAACTGAAGAGGAATCAAACTAATATTCACTACTTGTTCTAATATTCGTACAAAATGAGAATCGTGCCAAATATAGCATCAGTGACGGTGCTGTGTTACAATACTAAAGGCTAACCTCCCAGCAGATAAAAGATGCAACCCTAATCTCCTGTAAGTGGCTGTAACATGAAGTCAGCATATTACATCTATAAGCATAACGTTATATGTACGGGCTATTTTTGACTAATGAGAATAAAATAGAGGCTGCACCTGTGAACAAAACATGGGTGCCTGCTACATATGAGCCATAGCCTCAGAGATCTGCCATCAAAGCATGGTTTTCCGAGCTTGCTTGAGCCCCTATGTGCCGTCCAGATTTCAAGGCCATGTACGAGTCCTGTGTATACTGCTACACAAATGGACCATGCTGTGGCACTGAACTCTTCGTCCCATGCATATGAATTGCGTCAGAATGGCTCATGGCATTGGTGTAGGCGCCGTTTTTGAAACAGCTGAAGAAAAATGCAGCAGGTCTTATTTGAACATTGTGCCAATTATTTGAAAGCATTCCAGCAGTTAACATTATGAACAATTTTGAACAAACAGATTTGATTCATTTGAATAATCCCACACATAGGAGGGTGCTCATTTCACTATTCAAACTGCTGGAATATTTGCATACTCTTGAAATATGTGGCAGCACGTAGTACTGTCTACAGGCAGCAGAAGAATAGAAAATAAAAATGAAATATACCTGTCGCCACCTTGCACAGCGTCATGTTGATGAATGCCTTCTTTCCCTTCCGTCCGTGAAGGCTAAACTGCTCCTGCACCCTCACACCCATGATGTTTGTCATAATATTCGACCCCACCTCCCGCAAGGACCGTCCACCCAAGCGGACCAGGTTCCTCTGCTACAAAAATATAAGAAATGCGACACGACCTCTTTTTGGTCATAACACTGTATCTTCAACCGTAGTAGCTACCTGTCAGCACCAAACAGAAAACAAAACAGAAAGGAGACGCAGTTCCGCTGAAGCCCCAGCGAAGCTGAAAAAAAAAATGCTTCATAACCAAGTAAGTGTTTATAACCAAATCATGACATGCCACTCCCTTTCTTTGCGAGAGGCTAAAGACCTAAACGAACGCTGACTCGTGAAGCAGTCAGTGGGGAAAGAACAGTATTGCACACCTTTATTGCGAAGACTTTAAAAAATTTTCTCGCCCCAACCGCTGGCTCGTTTATACTGAAAATGTGCACTGAACTTGGGTATTGCAGGTAACTTTTGACTCGTAGTAAGTTTGTCAACAGTACTTGCCTGGTTCAGCCGCACATGATGCAAACCCGTAATCGTTTGGTTCGAAACTGATGAACTGAAAGCCGGCAACCCTAGGTTTTTGACAAAATGGTGTTCGTGGCGCCATCTGTTGTTTACGGAGGAATGCGCCACGACACAAAGTGTGTCGAGATCAACATCACAAGCTGCGCAGGTCCCTCGACGGCACCACTGCCGCCCTTCGTGGCAATCTGGCGTTGGCGGCGGCTTTCAGTTCGTGGATCTCGGTGCAAACGATTACAGAGTTGCATTATTTGCGGCTGATTCAAGTAAGTATCATTGCAAAGCATGCTATGGGACAAAAGTTACCACAGCACACAAGCTCTGTGCCCAGTTTTACCCCAAACGAGCCAGCGGTTGAGGCGAAAAAATGTTTTGAAGCCTTCACGATAAACATGAACAATACCGTATACCTGACCAGAAAAGGTTAATATGTATATTCACATGCCACATTAAGTAGGGATTATGGATAAGAAAAGCATCATTACTAACCACTGCATCCAACTAATCTTGGCGGGTGACTTATTTGTTAATAGAACTAGGAAAAACAAGCACAAAACCGACATACATTTGTTACTGGTCACTGCAATCACTGCAAAAAACTAAACAAACAGGAGATTACCACAGCAGCGGCCACGCCCGAATCCCGAACTGCTGCTTCCGCTACCTCCAATTCTTCCAGGGTATAGGCAGGTAGGGTGGGCAGCTCCACACTTGGGGCTGAAGGGGCTGAAGCGGGAGCCTGAGCCCCGTTCGCTGCCTCCAGCGCCGCCAGCTTCTCCAAAATCTTCTCATTCTGCTGAGAATTGTGACGCAGCTGCTGGCGCACCTCCAGGAGAAGGTGCAACACCCGCAGAGTGATCGCTGAAACAAACATTTAAGTCAGAGGAGGCTTCTGCACATCAGACAGTGACACATCCACATACAGGATAACCTCAATAATTCGAACTCTGTTGGTTCGAAATCACGGATAATTTGAAGAATTTCTGCAATCCCATTATTTATACTGCAAATTTGATCATATAATTCAAAGCAGCGGCATGCACTAGCCCGGTTATTTGATGATCTGAGATGCCATGCGAGGATGTCCGATCCTGATTTTGCCACAAACTGATGAAGTGACAGCCACTTCCAGCCGCGAGGCAGCGCTGCAAAGCATTGCCGATTAGTAATGCCGATGCTCAATATGCAAAGCACCCCAGTCCCAGTACTCTCAGCAAAAAACGAATCAGCTACGACTTGTGGACCGCTGAAGCATGCGCCTTCAGAGGAAAAGACATGTTATACTGCAACGCAGGCGAGAATACCAGCTTCCACGTGACAGGCTCCCCAACGCTTCGTCAAGACATGGCCAAACTAGAGGCAGTGGTGCGCATGCTTGTTGCTCATCTCCAGCCTGGTCGTGGTCAAGACAGCACCTAGAAGAGGTGCTGGCATCAAAGCACCTCCTGCACCTAACATCGTCAGTGTGTGCTTCACAATGCGACCATTCTGATGTGCCCGCGACAGGTTGACTCGCACGCTATGCCACCCTGCGCCGTTTCTTTGAGTAGTGTGCCATGATAGGAGGGTTAGGTCAACCTTCAAATTAGGATCATTCTGAAATTCGGGATCGACCTGCACACAGAGTTAATCTATCTAATGGTGTCTAAGGTTGTTTGGACGAGCAGCAGGTAGTACTCACCCCGTGCTGGTGCCTGTTCACCGGCAGGATGCATGGGGCTCCTTACATAAAAAAAGCTGCTAATTCGCATGCTAATCAGTTCCTCTGACGAAAATTCAAATTGTGCGCTGTTTACCCAGCTCATGTGCGCTGGCGATCACTTCCTTGGACAAGGGGTAGGTAGTACAGGGACACATTTACAACCGTTAATATCCAGGGTGTGCATCGCACCGCAGTATGAAACTACAGAATCGTAGTTTAGTTTGTTGCTTGTCATAGAGGCCACATGAGAGTGTGGAACACCGCTTTTCTGCTTGTTATTTCCAGTGGCTTCAGATTGCTGTCCTTATAATTGCGTAGTTACACATTTGTCGCTTTCAGTTTCGCGTGCGCCGCGATGCCATCCAGTGGGAAACTACAAAACAAAATGCAGCGGTGGGACAAAGCATGCAGGGCTAGGATGTGCAATGACCTTTTTTGGGGGGAGGGCCAGCAAGGGCTACGAGCTGGAGAGTCAACCTTTCGTAGGTAATTATAATGTAATCACAAAGGTAGCATATTCTTGCAACAAAATTTTTGTCTGCGTCCATTTTTTTTTTTGCTGCGGTCTGTTAATTCGAAAACCCGGTTAATTAGAATATTTTTTGCAGTCCTGATGACTTCCAATTAAATTAGGTTTCACTGTTTATGCCAGTGATGCTGCGATCATTGTATATGTTGTGCCCTCAAAGTGCTGATATCTAACGCTAATGCTAAGTGCTAATAATTGCCACGTGTATATATGCACGCCTCAACCAGTGCGACCCTCTGATTGCTTAGCTTGCCTCGCATTCGACCAGCGTCAGTGTTGCGCTAATGATGATTATGATGGGATTGTCACGCCCTTTGTAGCGAGCAGGCATTTCACAACGCGCTGATCACTGCCTTGACATGGCAGAACCAGCAAGGACAACGCTGCCACTAAGAAGCTTTGTCTGAGCCAGCTGTAGGCATATTTGTGCCGGAAACAACCTGCGTGTTTCGAATTTTTGTTGTTTGGGCACTCAATTGCGCCAAACACACTTGAAGCACTCTATTTACCGCCACAGTTTCGAATTCATTTACTATAGTCACACTGATGATTTGCCTTGCTCCTGCGGGGTGCCGAAGCAGCAATAATGCATACGTCCTGTCTCTCCTGCACTGAAACCTGCTCTTATCGCCTTACCTTAACGCCACCGAGACAGTGGGCTGCATATCATGCTCTCATGTGCGGAGCAAAGCTCGGGTGCGTCACTGGTGTGTGCCACCCGAGCACGATTTGGCCCACGTACCCATGTGCACCCACTAATCATGAAATGAACCACGAGAGATTCCAGCCAGCAGTTGTAGCTGCTCTGTCCGAGCTAGAGAGCTTAACTGCGATGGGTTATATACAGACATCAGTCTGTTTTACAGTATACATATTGCAACCAAGCACTATCCTGGCGACGCTGGAATGCACTACAACCGGCGCCAGGAGCAGGAGTTTCACCTTATTTTAAGCTCAGCAACTACAGCACGCTCCAGTGCAGGAGCAATGTGCTGCAGGAGAGATGTACAGGGAGCATGCATTGCTGGCTGCATTGGCGCCACGCAAAAACAAGGCAGAAAATAAATGGTAACTATATCAAACCAACCGAAAACTATGGTGACATGTTGAGTGTTTCGAGCATATTTGGTCGACAGAGACACGCGGTCGAGTTCCAGCGGCAACAAAACTTCGAAACACACTGGATATTTGCTGCAGAAACATGCCTACAGCTGTCCCAGATAAAGCAAGGCAGCAGTCTGCACATTCCAAAATGCTCACTCACTACAAAGGGCCCAACCATCAGATCATACTATTAATAGTGCAACACTGACACCGGCCGAAAGCAAGGCAAGCAAAGCAATGGGAGGGTCGCACCGGTTAGGGATGTGCACATGCACCTGGCGATTTTAAGCTTTCGTCTGGCTCAGTGAGGCAGTGCTAATACAGTTTTTTCTTGTGCAGCACGCTCCGTTTACTTCTGTCTGCACCAGTACCGAAGTGGAGAGACCACGCAAACAGACAGAACTACGTGCCAGCACTTTCTCACTGTGCAGCACCTGTTTTCAAGATATGGATATGGTACCCGACCAAATATGTTTGTCTGCCCACACTCCCTCCAGGCACGCTCTTATACGTAGAAAAATCACAGTCATCATCACTGGCGTGGTCTCTCCTCTTTTGCTCACAACTGTGAATGCTGTAGGAAAGCCAAGCATGCCAGTGCTGTCAGTTCCCCTCCCAGCTCCCGCCCTCGTTGCAGTACAGAACTGTGTGTGATCGGCTCTATGTGTTCCAAACTCTAAGTCCAAAAAAAAGGGAAAAAAATGCTGCAGCGAGTGTTTGCACCAGCAGCAACTATTCATAATGCACAAATTTTGAAACCTGGCAAATCAAGCTTTAGTACTCCAAAAGGTGACACAGATATATGAGTAATGAAAGTTAAGAGCCTCACGATCAGCGGCGGCCTGGTGGCTGGTGGCCTCAGCTTCTGCAATGTCCCCGTGCTCCTCTCCCTCCTTATCCCTTTGGGCATTGCAGAATGAGGCTGAAGGCAAACAAGAAATGCAGCATTAGTGGCAATGCAAACAATGTGAAAAACTGCAATTAACAACAGTGCTACTGGTAAATGGCAGGTGAACTTTCCAAGCTTCCTTTGGCAGAACTGACCAGGAATAAGTGCAAACTTAAACGGGAGGAAAGCGTCAGCACACTGACCACTGTTTTTGAGATGGAAAACTTGTCCTCATCTGCAATTTGATGAAGGCGCTTAACTACCTCTTGCTAAAGCAGTCAGCACATGGAGTCCTTCCTCCCTCCCTTAGTTCAAATTCACACTTCTCTCCAACACTTGCCAACATAATACATGAGCACACTTCTGACAAGAAAGTGAGTGCCAAAAGGCTGTGTGAAAAGAATTGAACTCTACAATTGAACACAAAAATTAGTGATGGCTTACGGGGCGATGGCAGTTGAACCGGAGGCTCCAAACGGGCAGCCAATTCATCCCCTAAAGAAGACAGAAGGCGGGTAAGCATACACGTTGCACATTACAAGAAAGAGGATCTCGACCAAAATTTGTGAATGAATTCACTTATGAAATCTTAAGGAATACATATGTTTATTGCAGATTCCAAAAATGCCATTTGATTACATGCAAAAATAAGCCTGCCTCCTTATGTAATACAGTAAAAGCTCGTTGTTTCGACCCCCCTGAACTCAGAAACCCGGAAAATTGAAACTGCCAACTTAGACTACCCGCCGCGGTGGCTCAGTGGTAAGGTCTACCGAGCCGGAGTACCCAGGTTCGAATCCGACTGCAGCGGCCACGTTTTGATGGAGCTGAAATGCAAGAGGCGCCCGTGTGCTGTGCGATGTCGGTGCATGTCGAAAATCCCCAGATGGTCGAAGTTATTCCAGAGACCTCCACTACGGCATCTCTTTCTCTCTCTGTTCTTTCACTCCTACCTTCCTCCCTATCCTTACCACACGGTTCAGGTGTGAGATATATAAGGCAGATACTACCCTTTTCCTTTCCTCAAAAACCTATTTACTACTTAGTCCTGGCCAAAGGTGCTTTACCGTATTTACTGAAATGTATCGAGTTTTTTAACCAGAAGTGAAAATACAAAGTCCGCCCTTGCATTATAATCGAGTATAATTAAAAGAAAAATTTACACTATGCCTAATTTATGCAAATGTTTGTTGAAGGTGCAGGACAAGTTAGTCCCAAAGTTCAGGAAACGAAAAAAAAAAGAACAAGAATGAAGTTAGAATACCGCATTGGCTTACCAACAGAAAGTCTGAGCCACAAGTACTTAGCTGAGGCGGCGGCACGGCACCTCACATATCAGAGTAGCAGCAAAGCAGCGAGAACCTATTCACCAGAGATGGCTCCCTAGCACACTGAGCGCAAATTCCATGCACCTTCCACAGGAAACACAGTACAACACACAAGGTTGTAAAGGCCATTGTTTTACTCTCTTAAAGTTCAGTGAACACTATAACACCTGCAGCACCACTGATGTCACAAGCTAACGCTAGTGATCAGATTCCGGAGCACGGAAAGCTTAATGCTGCTGTTGCGCCCGAAAAGGTGCCCTCGCTGCTCTTCTCCGTTCCTGACAGACTTTTCGCTAGCATCAAATTCACGAAATTTTACAGCGGCTCGAAGCGTTGGATGATAGCTCTTTTAAATGCTGCCAAGGACGACCACTGGCATTCGGAAGGCTCACCCTCGTGGTTGAGACTGCGAGAAGTTTCAGTTTTGAAAAGAAGTTGACATAGCGACAGCATGGCGGGAATCCTTGATTATCATATTGGTCTTATCTGATCTTTTTCACTACTCTCATGACAAAAGGGGCACGCAAAACTTTCCCGTGGTAACGCTGGTAGTAACTCCTGTACAGGCACGTCCTTAATTTTCTATGAAAATGAGCCACAGGAAAGCCATTTCTTTTTTTTATACTTGCTAGTAAATCTCTGTCGAACTTCAGCCTCGTTTCTCACATCACTATCACACACTCTTTTTTTCCTGTTTTGTGCACACAAAGTCGACCACTGTGTTACTATCGTGGTCGCGTTACATTTGAGTAAATACAGTATGTCTATGACGCCATACCGATGATTAATTCAGATGCTATGGGTATTGCCCCGGTTTATTTGAACGGGCCCCTGACTGAAGGCAACATACAGGGGTGGTATAATATAATGATTCCCAAACCAATCCCAATCCATTTTTGAATTTCCCCATTTGCTCTTTGGTTGTAGAGACGCCACGCCCCTCATTCACTCTTGATTATTTGTTGAAGTCTAGGGCATGGTGTCACTCCAGTGAATGGCAAAGGATGGGAAAGTCAAAAGTGGAACTAATTCAGGAAGGAATTGTTATATTATATCGAACCGGTATGACTGGCATGGCAAGATGAATTCCATGCTGCAGAGTAGCTTTCGAGAGTAGCTGAAACTGTGCGCTTGTCATGTGCCATTTGCTGTTTGTGCAGTGAAGTCTTCTCACCGCTGACGGTGCCACTTGTGAGGGGTTTGACACAGCAGCAGTGCAGCGCACCGTGTTGAACCGCACAGTATGCCAGGAAGGCCCTTGTGATCTTGAGCAATTCTACTTAAACACTCTCAACAGTTTGCCCAAAATAAATCATTAATGGAAACATGAAAAACTAGTCAGTGCCAAGCTGTTATCTGAAAAGCTGGGAACCCATCACCCAGTCTTACAAAACAAGTTTATTGTCATGGAAGAACTTCTGAAGTTTTTTCAAGGTCATTAGACATTTAAACTATTTATGTTCTTGGTCCATTGAGGTTCAAATTAACAAGCTTTTACAGTATATGCAATGCAATGTTGTTCTCATTGGCTTTAAAGAAATCTTCACTGCAGGCAACTTACAAAATGCATACCACTGCCTTGTAAACAATGCAATACGAGTAATACGTCACGCTGGCTGTCATAAAATTTCTGTCAAGGTTTTCAAGTGGTCAGTTTAGAAATGAGAAAGGAAGTTCTTGGTTCCATTTCCACAAGTTATGCGATTAGCAAGGTGATAAATTTGCCCTTATTACATTCCTTGCTGTCACGACAAATTAATGACATCCATTTAAGCAAGTTTGGAGCAGTAAAATAATCTTAAAAGCTTCAGACAAAAAACTTGCAACATAGTAATCATATGCACAAGGGCTTCTTTTACATAGCATTAAATGGCATAACTGGAATCGGCACACAGAACCACATGTTCCATGAAGATCTCGTAACTGAGACTTCATAAATACCGTATTTACTCGCATAATAGGCGCACCCAGAACTTTGCACTTGATCAATACTGTATTTACACGACTGCAAGCCGACGCCCTCCCGCCTCCCCCATCTCAGGTGAAGAAAAAAGAAGACACTCGTGCACATTCCACAACCCGAGCTTATTTTAACAGCTGGACTGACTACTAGTCCTCACTGGAGCTACTGCCGTCGCAGCTGCTGCGGACCCACAGCACGTACAACGACATCGCATGGAACAGCCACACGCAGTTTACAGGGATGCTCACTTTAAATGTCTGTTTGGAAAGCTTCATCTCCAGCTGGAAACCTTCCCGACTTCAGCCCACGAAAACCACGGCACTTGGAGTCACATAAGAAAATTTAGGCACGCCCAGTCGCAACTGCTGCATTTCTCAGCCACGTCGATTTCAGGACCGCTGCACACTTCCTGTGTTTGAGAGCAAACTCCCAGCCGTGTACCTATTAAGGTGCTTGCCCATTGTGGAAAAATCGCACCGCTCTGCAGTGGCACACGAAAGCTACAATTACAATAAACTAACACGCTACCACAGATCCCGTGCTACAGTGCCTAGAATTCTAGTTGCTGTACCCGTGCCTTCGACAGCCACAAAAAGCTTTTTTTTTTAATTTAATCTTTCCTTCGGGAGACCATGGTAAGGCCCTTACACGTGTGCGTTTATATGGTACGTTCAGTTTTAAAGTGCGAGAATGCGAGACGAAAAATTTTCTGAAATTTTACCCCGAGTTAGGCGCACCCTGAACTTTGAGCCAGACCTTCTGAAAAAAAAAAAAAAAGTGCGCCTATTATGCGAGTAAATATGGTCATTCTTTTTCTCTGAGATACTCTTCCTCCATTAATTTATTTATAAATTTAGATCTTTTCAATTACCAGAAACTGCAGAGCTCTCTACTGCAGAGTTGTATTGGTATCGCTTGACTTTTCTCTCTGCGTTCAAGTAGGTGCCTGAAAAAAAGGGAAAATCTCAGGTATGCTGAAAGCGGCATTTTCCACAAAATCAAAGGACATGGCAGTGACACACCGACAGACATGAGGCAGTACTCACATGAGGCAGTACTCGTACAGAACACAAAAGCAAAAGCGTGGGCTCTTGCTAGGTCAACCCCTGATTAAGACACATCTGAGTGCAAGCAAAAGTCAGACTACACTTGGACGTCAAAAAGCATCCAAGCGCCTCACAAACACTGATAAAACAAGAAATTACAACATTTTATAAAATTCTAGACATTAATGCACTGGCACAGATGGTATGCTCTTTCAGGTATCCAGTGCAAAGCCTGAGAGGAATGCATGTTTGTGATTTAAAAGAACAGTACAGCCCTGGGGAGAGTACACACACACACACGCACGCACACACATGGGCAATGAAGTGCCACATACAAAACAAAAATGAAAATTGTTTTTGAGGAAAGGAAACTGCACAGTAACTGTCTCACATATCTCAGTGGACACCCGACGTGCGTAAGGGAAGGGATAAAGGGGGTGAAAGAAGCGAAGAAAGATAATTGCCCGTATTCCAAACCACTCCCTAAGCTTAGAGTATTTCTTGTAATCATTGTTTCACAGAGATTTGAGCTGGTTGGGTCATATTTAAAACTTTTACCAGCGCTGCAACTGGGGACAGGGAACAAGGAGAGATGGAAGGAGATGCGCTAGTAGCGCCAGTTGTTAGTAGCGCTCGTCCTTCCGTCTCTCCTTGTTCCCTGTCCCCAGTTGCAGCGCTGGTAAAAGTTTCGAAAACAATCATTGCTTGCTCCAGCTACAATACACAAACCAGGAGCTACCAGGAACAGTTATGTGTGGCTTTATTGTCGTTCCCAAAGCTGCACATAAGATGTGAAAGACAGCGTAGTGGAAGGCTCTGAAATAATTTCCACCACCGTTAATGTGCACTGAAATCACATGGTACACACACGGCTTTTGAGTTTGCCCTAAACCAAAGCGTGAAAGAGAAACTTATTGCTGCATGATGCCTGTGACTAACCTCAAGTTCAAAAAAAAGAAAAAGTGCACTACATATTGATGAGTTAAACTATCCACAGGAATCCGGCACATCTATGATCAACTTTTCTAACATTGCTTTTCTAAAAGAGATCCATGATTGGGCTGGTGAACAATAACATCGCTGCAGATTATATGTAGTCCGCATGCTTTCCCCATTTTGCATTCAAGTATTACACAAATACTCCTCAAAGCGACAACTCTATCCAGTTTGTTTCCTATTTTAGAACTGATTTTTATTCGGGAGCAAAGAACTTCACTTATTTACAAGGACACCGGATTGAAAAATTTAACTTTTTTCCTCAACAGACCTCATTGGAACTCTTAACATGAAATGCCAAAAAAGGACTGATCACTGTTTGAAAACGAAACACAGTGCAGCCCAGCCCAAAGCATCTGCCACACACTGTTTTGGAATTCAGCTCATCTATTACGCTCAACTCCAACCACTTTTTGAAGAATAAAAACCCAAGAAGGAACTGGCAATGGCCTATACATCACTCGCACATGTTGACAGTTCAGGCTCGCAAAGCAAGCACTTGCTATATTTGAGAACGCCCTAGTCTGGATGCATAGCTGTTTACCACTGTGATGCAGCTTGATGTCTTAATTCAGTTTACTTTAAGCAGTATGACAAAATAAAAGGTGCATGTGCTTGGTCCTTTGTAGCTTGAAAAGCTCACGAGACCAAGTCTACTATGTTTCCAACTGCAAATTGAAATGTGTGATGGCACCGATCCTTACAAACTGCATCTGCCAGAATGCTGCGCTGAATGTGATGCACTCGCATCGCTAAATTGCTTTGTCTTCTCGAGAAATCACTTCACTTTGCAGATGACAAGTCCTTGTACTATGTATAATTACTTTACCAGCAGATGGGTGAATGGCATAGCAACAAAGCAGCTTGCATCAAAGCGTGTCATCATTCTTAGTGAGTTAATTTACAGCCTTTTCATATGTTGCTACTGAAGTAAAACTTTGTATTCGTTCAAACTCACTGCATTCATGCTCATTTTGTTCCTGTAAGACAATGATTGCTTTGTTTTCTTTTGTGCTATGGTTTCACTGCTTACGACAGCTGTACGGGGCTTGCAAAAAGTGAGGTAGTGTTCAGAAAAAGAACTGCATAAATGAGGATATGATCAGCAAAATTTTGGCAACTTTCAAAACTATACAAATGAAAGCTCAAGCTGAATGTTTCCTGGGGCTGCTCTGAACTGCGTTGGAACCTATAGTGCAGCTCAAGCAATGTTCCAGGCTCTGTGGATGGAGCGTGCTCGCTGCAACAGCATCCCACTTGCTATACTGTCAGTAATAAGGGAGTAATTATTCACTGGCATCCACCCACACGCAGCCATACAGCTACAAAGGAAAGCTGTACAGCTTTCTCAGAAACTTCGTATTTAAAGTAGTTTTTCTTTAACTACGAAGTTTCTGAGAAAACTGTATAGCTTTCCTTTGTAGCCGTATGGCTGCGCTTGGGTGGATGCCAATGAGTAATTACTCCCTTATTACAAATTTACTCCACCTTGGGGTATTCCCCTAAACATTTGACCTATACTGTCAGTGTTTACAGCAATGGAAATATGAAGATGTCGAGGCAGTAGCCTACATAGTTGTCCATGACCCGGCATCAAACAGGGTACCCAGTCGAGGTTTGAGTTTATAATCTGCATGTCCCTCCTTGAGAGTGGACATGTGAACATTCACTGCACTGTTGAGCACACAGCTATCGAGAAAATCTTGCCTGTACATTGCTGTGCAAAACAATCTCGACAGCAGAAGGAAGAAGAGGCTTAAGTGCCTCAGTAAATGTTGTAAACATAGGTATAACTAGAAAATATCCTTTCCTCCGATTATTCATTTTTCAAAGCATTTTTGTTGACGACCTGTATGCACAACAGCCTTATTCCTGTGCACTGGTTCATGATAACTGCAGGCAAACTAGCCTTTTTGCCGTATGTCTATTCCTTCTCTTTAGCAGCAGACCTTTGGATTCTTGCTCTGCAGCCCAAAACACCTCAAACAGCCATGGTAAAGCCAGAGACATATCCACAGACCAGATCTCGCCGTCTTAAACCCTTAAACTATGATCCTTGGGAGCAGCAAGTGTTCTCAAAAAGTGGCGGCTTCCCATCCCCTGGTTTCGAGATGCAACATTCATACTGCCCATGTAGAGTTAATGCAAATTAAGTAAAGACAACACTTTATACATGTAGTGGGTGAGAATGCATCCACCCTCTTGCTTTCGCAGATATGTGACAAAGCAGCAGCTGGGAATGAAACTTCTCGGCAGGCAGTGAGCTTTCCACAACAGCAGACTCATCATTTATGCCCTCATTGCATAATGTCTATAATGCAATTACTCACGGCTCCTGGCGACAACAGACACAGGAAACTGTTGCCACTCGCCGTCAGCAGAGGCTGGGTCAGCCTCCTCCTCTGCCAGGCGGAGGACGTCAACTCCTCTTGTGACAGGCCACTGGCATGAACAGTGGTCTTCTGACAGCCACGTCAGGGGGACAGCTGCCACACTGTTTTCCTCTGGAAACCTCACCACAGCAAAGCGCTTAGGCATGCTGCACAGAGAAGACAGGGTTCAAAAAGGACGGCTGGGAAGCATAAATTTCACACACACTCGCAATTCGACATGCCGTTCCATACATTGCGCATGCAACGCTTCAATGTCAGTAGCTGAACACATCCAACTACTCGCCTATCAATGGCGGTGCACGAGGTTCCCAAAGCGACATCGGCGCGGGACGCCGTAATGGAGGGCGCCGGTAATTTCCGATATCTAGGGGCCTTACACGTGCACTGGCATCGGACAATACACGGGAGCATTGCGTTCGCCTCCATCAAAGCGCGGCCGCCACGGCCGGGATCGAATCCGCGTTCTCCGGCTCAGCAGTCGAGCGCCCTAACCACAGAGCCACCGCGGCAAGGCTCGCCTATCAATTAGCCAAGGAAACGTGAACTGCCGCGGAATTATGCCTTAATGCAGCACTGAACATAGGAACTCGGCGACACATCAAGAAAATACTAGAGAGAGAAGCTACGCTACATCTTACGCAATTACTGTCGCGTATAGGAAATCGTGTTAAGAGGTAGGGGAAAAAAACATGCCTAATCGCATTTTAGATCGCTAAATCACACAACTGAAGCAAGAATTCAGCGCCAATGAGAGCAAATACGACCGTGACAAGCTACGCCATTGCACGTGGCAACCAAGTCGCGTGCAAAAATTCGCGTTTGGTGCTAGTGGAGAAAATTAAGCACAAATCGCATTTTTCGGCCGTCTCTAGAAAACGCTCACAGCAGTTCAGTAGAAAGGGCTTGGCATGCATTCACTGTTATCGCTCCAGCGCGCACGGCTGCGCTGAGCGCGTAGCACCTTCTCTTTTTCTTATTAATTCGCCTCTCATTAATTGATCTGCACGGGGAAGCGATAGGGACCCTGTCAGGACCTATTCAACAATCCCGCGCAATTTTCTTGCGAATTTTCTCAGTGAAACTTTGAGCAACTAACCACAGGTATTCGACAGAACACAATCACGGCATTAACCTAACCAAAGCAGGCGACGTAACAGAACAGCAGGTATACTTACGCGAATCGACTTTACGGCTCGCACGATGATTTCAAATGGGGATCTTCCGCTTGAAAAACACGTGCGGGACAATCGAACTCGCACGTGTGGAGCGCGGACAGCACGTTGAGATCGAGGAAGAACACGCGTCATGGAGGTCTTTTTTGAAAAAAAAAACACATTGAAGCGTACCGTTGACTAGCGCCACTACCCTCAATTTTTGGCGTATTGAAACTGATGCGTAGGTAAAAAGCCTTACAATTTTTTCCCTCCCAACGAAGCGGCCACAGGCGACAAACAGAAAAATTTTTAATTTTTTGTTTTGCAAGTTCTTTATGAGAAGTTTTAGCGCCACGGTGGTTCAGGTACACTGTGGGCTCAGGTGTATGGTCACAAGTAAAACTCGTTGGAGGGTACACTTCTGAAAAAGATCGTCATGATAGGACAAAAAGGTCACTGGAAGTAAGGTAGCAGATGCATATTTAGTTTCCGCATTTCCCCCGTACCGAGGAGTATGCACCCGGAGTATACTGAATGTTACGAGACACCAAATGAAATGCGAATAAATGTATAACGTACGGCGGAATACGGTGACAGGGACGCGATGACAGGAGTAATCGTGGACAATAAGCTAGGAGTAAGAGCGTGCGCGTCAATTCGAACGAGGCTTCCAAAGGAAGCTGAAGAAACAGCAATGACTCAGCAACTACACGCAGTCAAATATCGAAAGTCGTTGTTCGAATCTTGCAGCAGATTCCCCGAGCCCATAAGGCATATGTAGTAGCTCACGATAAAAACGGTGGGCACGGCACTGCCCGAGGACTTACAGCGCTTTCATCCAAAGTCCCGCAGGAGGGACAGCGAGAAAAGCTAAAAAGTAAATAAGAGGCACCTACCACACTGTTTCTTCCACCGTGACCTACCATAAGAAAATTGATTAAATCTTTTTATTGCTATCACGATTCCTTGATCTGTGACCTATTGGGAGGGGGAGTAGAGCAGAAAAGTTCACATGTGGTGGTCCACGCTGGTGGCGCGCGCAAATGAAGCCCAGAAGGACTGAACACTGAACAGAACAGACGTGTCCTTGGAGCGAGCGGAGTTTCGGAGAATCTTGCACAAGATACACCGCAGTAGATATCAGAATAAATGTCCATTATGTGTTGCATGCATGGGCGTCTCAAGAAATAAACCTACCACTGCTACACAAAAGGTTTGGTTCATGGTTTATGGGGGTTTAAAATCCCAAAGCGACTCAGGCTATGAGGGCCGCCGTAGTCAAGGGCCCCGGAAATTTCATCCACCTGGGGTTCTTTAACATCGCAAGTACACTATACAAAAGGACGCGAAAACATGCAGGCCTGCACGATGACGCGCCTTTGCCAGTGCCATGACTGTTGCCCTAATTCATGACAGCAGCCTTTGACGGTTATTGCAACATTCGTCCCCACGTTCACACTTGGCTATTCGGTGCACAGGAAGCGCGGAACGACAGGACGTACCAACGGCGCATGCAACGGGATTATGTCCAGCGTCACCATATACCGGCGTATATGAGCTGCTAAAACATATTTTCGCCGTAACAACCGAGCACTTGAACATTGGGAGAAAGTGCTGTCCAGCAGACCGAGAGAGCAAGAGATAACTGGCCTGAAGAGCATAAAGGAGGTGGCAGAATCAAATGGGGTCTTTTTTAAGCACTCCACCCACGGTCAAAAAACCTCTACAGAGTTTTGATCATGAATTCATTTATTAATCATTTATTGATGAATTCCACCTTCCTCTACGCTGCTAACGTCGCTGACGCTGCTGGCTTTGGCTACTGCTGGCTGCCTCGCTGCTTTGGCTATTGCTGGCGCTCTCCTCTTTTCCTCTTTTGTCGTTTGTCCGTGCACGCGGTCGGTCCTCGTTCGTGGTCATCGTTTGTTCGACATTTGGGACTGCTTGGAACTGCGCAGCTTTATTTCAGCTTCGCGATGCCATCGAAGTGGCAAAAGTACCGCACCGTGAGGAAGCAGTAACAACAAGTCTTGGAGGAACTCGGCATCCCTGAAGTCGCAGCCAAGCCTTCCCCTGCACTCCCTCCGATGCGACGAGGTTGCGAAGAAGCCCCCTCAGAAGACTTGTGCGGCATTCCAGGCCCGTCACCCTCAGGATCAGGGGCAAGCAAGCGGCTGAAAATGCAAGTCGGCGCCGACGGTGCTTGCGCCAGCGGCAGCGGACTAGCCGACGAAGTAGACTCTCAAGGAGGACGCTTGCCCACATCACGTTTAGAAGGCGGCGCAGATGAGGGTGATCGTTCAGCGCAGAACAGCCAGTGCAGCGACTCTAGCGAGAGTGACTCAAATGACAGTGAGTCAGATGACAGCGATAGCAGTGAAGTAATGCCTGCTGATGCTGCATCCCCAGTCAACCCAGCGGGCAGCCAGCAAAGTGAAGCTTTCTTTCAAATGCCTGTGGAAGCAGAGCTTTCTCCAGCACAAGAATTAGCCCTAATTGCAAGCAAGCATAATATGACTCACACATGCCTTAATGACGTCCTCAAGTTTTGCCGCCGGCAAGGGATCGCAGGCCTTCCCAAAGACGCAAGGACCTTGATGAAAACCGAAAGAAAAGCCAACCTGGAGCACGATGGGTCTTTTGTGCATTTTGGCCTTGCGGACGGAATTGCACAGGCAGTTGGGCATGGACCTGTGGCACAAAATGTCCAGCTTCATGTGAACATTGATGGATTGCCATTGCATAAAAGCACCCAGACTGCGCTGTGGCCTATTTTGTGCCGTGTTACCAACATTACTGCTTCTGCACCTTTCATGGTCAGCGCATACTGTGGTGCAGGGAAACCGCCGTGCCTTGCAGACTACCTGGCCCCATTCCTCAAGGAAGTTGACCACCTGACCTGTCATGGACTGGTCATCAAAGGAAGTCATGCGAATGTTACTCTCGCTGCTGTAATCTGCGATGCCCCTGCTAGGAGCTTCGTGAAAGCCATTACTGGCCATAGTGGCTATCACGCATGTGAACGCTGCAGTCAGAAAGGGTGCTACCTTGAAGGCAGGCTCACGTTTCCTGAGCTGCATGCACCGCAGCGCACAAATGAATCATTTCGTTCCCAGGCAGACGAGCGGCACCACACTGGCGTTTCGCCATTTACATCTCTAAATATCGACATGGTGGCATGTTTCCCAACGGAATACATGCACCTCGTCTGCCTGGGCGTGATGCGGCGCCTTCTCAGAAACTGGGTCTGCAAAGGACACGCAGCAAGGCTGGGCAGAGTTCAAAGGGCTGAGCTCAATAACAGGTTACGAGAAGCAGCCACAGACTTCCCCAGCTTCTTTCAGCGGAAGCCGAGGGGAACTGAAGAACTGGACAGATGGAAAGCAACGGAATTTCGTTCATTTCTCCTTTACCTGGGGCCAGTTGTGCTGAATTCTATTTTAACAAAAGAGCAGTACGAGCACTTTGTGATTTTTCATGTGGCTGTACGCATACTCGTGTCGCCAGAACATCATGCAGCACTGAACGAGTTTGCTCGGGACTTGCTCATGTATTTTGTGCAGGAGTTCGGCAAGCTGTATGGACCCAAGCAACTTGTCTACAACGTTCATTCGCTTATTCATCTGCCACAGCAATGCCTGGACCATGGGCCTCTGGACAGCTTCAGTGCTTTCCCATTCGAAAGCCATCTTGGGAGAATGAAGAAGCTGCTACGGACGTCCAGCAAGCCTCTAGCGCAGCTAAGCAGAAGAATGTCAGAGAAAAGACTGCTGCCACACCATAGCACGCAGCAAATGGAGAGGAGTGTGAAGGTAGGGGAGTGCTACCTTGTAGAAGATCGCCCTGTTGTCATCATCGATGTGTATGAAAATACTGTCAAGGCTGGCATTTTGCCCAATGCCAAGGATTTTTACAAGACCCCACTCCCCTCATCAAGGCTGAACATTTGGCGCTGCCGTGCTCTTGGCGATGAGATAATGACCTGGCCCCTGTCAGACATCAAAGAGAAGGTCCAATGCCTGAAGTTGAGATATAAGCGAGGGCATGTCATTTTGCCACTGCTTCACCTGCACTGAAAGCCAGAATTGGTATTGGCAGAACCTTTGTCATAAGTTCGGTTTGGTTTATTGGGGTTTAACGTCCCAAAGCAACTCAGGCTATGAGGGACGCCGTAGTGAATGGCTCTGGAAATTTCCACCACCTGGGGTTCTTTAACGTGCACTGACATCGCACAGCACACGGGCCTCTAGAATTTTGCCTCCAAAGAAATTCAACCGCCGCGGCCAGGATCGAACCCGTGTCTTTCGGGTCAGCAGCCAAGCGCCGTAACCACTGAGCCACCGCGGCAAGCCTTTGCCATAAGTAATATGTTCCGTATGAAGGGAACAGCTCAAAGTATGCATCATTCATCTTGACTACCTGGGTTTGGTTTATGTGCACTGACATCGCACGGCACACAAGCATTTTTGCATTTAACCTCCATCGAACTATGGCTGCTGCTGTTAGGATCAAACTTGTGTCATTGAGATCAGCACAGGGATGCCAAAGCCACACTGCTTCTGTATTTTGCATCTATCGAAATGCAGCACAGCTTGCATGTGACTTGTAGCTTTGTGCTTAGTAGCAGGATGCCACTGTAGCGCCCGGCGACGCTATAAAGCGCAGGCGCTGAGATCGGCGTTCCCGCGACAAAAGAAAATAAAGAACGACAGCGCGTGCTCGGAGCGCACGCCCGGCACGCGCAGTCCGGAACTAGAAGCCTGCCACGCTGGTCGTCTCTGTCTGGTGCTCCGCTGCGACCCCGCTAATACCTCAACAGTGGTGACCCGGCGAACCGTGCCTTCTATCTCAGCGGTGTTCCAGCATGGCGTACTGGCAGCACCCAAGTTTCGACCCGCCGCTCCCGGCGTTCCGGTCTGCAGGCGTCGGCGGGTGGTTCGCCCAACTGGAGGCTGCGATGTACCTGAACGGCATCACCATCCAGCCGTTCAAACACGAAGTCCTTTGTGACATCCTCCCGGCCGAACTCCTGCGTCGGCTCACCTACTCTGCTTTCGGCGGCCGGCCATACAATGAGCTGCGTGCGGCCGTCTTGGCGTACTTCGGCGCCTACTACGTTCCGCCGCCGCTCTACGACGCAGCGGACCCGTTTTCGCCGCCGCCAGCCTCTGGCCCTGCACCGGCCTCGCTCGCGCCCACGCAGCCTTCATCAGAACCCGGCCCGCCTCAGCAGCCCCTCGCCGCATCGCCGCCACTCCCGTCCAGCGTCTCCAGCCCGGCTGTCTCTTTCGACGCCACACCAGGTGGGATCCGCACGAGCTCCGCCTCGCGTCCTGCTCCCACTACTATCCGACCCGCGTCTCTGGCTCTGCCTCTTTGCGCTTCAGTGGCGTTGTCGCCAGAGCCTCCTGCAGCCAAAGACGACTCTGCGGCAGCAGCCGTGCCAAGGTTTCCGGCGTCCCCATCTACCTCGTCACTACCGCCAACAGCTCTGCAGACCTCTGCTGTGAGGGTGCCGCCGCCACCGCAGCATATGCCACATACCAGCCCCACTACCCTGGCGACCACACCGCCTGCCCAAGAGGCCCCACCCCAAGCCCTCAGTACGATCAACTGCTTCTCGGATTCTGACCCTGGCAGCTCGACACCGCTGCAGCAAGCGTCTGCTTTGGTGCCTGACTTGAGCCACCCTCGGCACCGAATGGTCGAGCTACCCACACCGAGTAGTGCAGCAACTGTCCAACCACCAGCTGTGCCTGTTGCTGTCAGCCAGCCGTCTGATGTAGCAGTCTCAGCTCCACGGCATGTCACTGCCACAACCTCCTGGCAGCCACCTACAGCCAACCGTGCCCACACGCGCATCAGCACTGGCCAGTCGCTCCGGACTGTCACTCCCGCTTCGCCCAAACACCTGGCATTGAGCCCAGCAACTTGCTCCGGCATCGTCACAGCTGTCGCCGCTATGTCGATGGTCAAAACACAGCTGCTGTCAGGCCACGGAGCCGTTTCGCCCACTCCAGCGCTTGTGCCGACGTACTCGGCGTGCCGGATTCCCACCGACACCAGCTCCAACGTCCCCACACCGACGACACTTGTGTCCGCGGGCAGCACTACAGTCGGTGACGGCCCGACCATGGCCTCCCCTGCTCCCATGTCCGTTGTCAGCTCGGCACCCTGCATCATTCGCCCCTTGCGCAGCAGCCAGGCTCGTCCACCTGAGCCGGCGCACTCCACCCGACTGCTCTTCCCGGCCTCTGACCTGAACTTACCGGACCTTGTAGCGACCCCGTGGGGACACTGTTACTCTAGCTGCCTGCTTGCCTGCCGTGGCTACTCCATCTCTGCCCCGTCGGCACGTACATTCCGACGTTCCGTCTAGGCGGGGGGCCCTGTAGCGCCCGGCGACGCTATAAAGCGCAGGCGCTGAGATCGGCGTTCCCGCGACAAAAGAAAATAAAGAACGACAGCGCGTGCTCGGAGCGCACGCCCGGCACGCGCAGTCCGGAACTAGAAGCCTGCCACGCTGGTCGTCTCTGTCTGGTGCTCCGCTGCGACTCCGCCAATTACTCAACACCACTACCATTCAGACAGCTAGCAGTTGTGCTGGCATAAGCCACTGAAGATATATGACACAGCTTTGGAGTCATCCTTTCTGAGGTGCATGCACCAAAATGTGTGTGTATGTACCTTTCTACATCGACATCTCCAGCCCTGAAGCCTTTGAAGAAACCTTGCCTGGCGTTGCTTTCATCTCTGAAGATAACGGCCCTTTTCGGGGCCACCCAAAATCTGCTGGCAGGGCTGCAGCTGCGCCTCTGAAAACCACGTGCTCCTCTCGAAAATCATCTCAACTCAGTAGTGTACTACAGAAAGCAGACTAGTATGGGGTATAACTGCTTGAAAGCAATGTGTAAATGAACTTTATTGCAAAAAGTCACAACTGACTAATGTAGAGCTTGAACATGAGATAGAAGTAGTGTGCTATAAGTAAAGCCTCGGGATGTAATTTTCTAATGTCCTTTTACGTGAGGAACCCATCACTGTTCCCTGCACTCCCCACATGCAAAAATATATTTCTGCCAGCAGTGTGCAGGTCACTGCTGATGTAGAGCAAGGGCAGTTGTTTGTATGCCATGCAGCCCTGCCCTCATGTCGTTAGGCTATGGCTATTTCTTAAGAAGAGGCAACATCCAAAGTGTGCGCTTTTCTCACTGCACCTCTTTCAACAATTCTGTGCGCTGTTGGTCTCGTATAAGGTCACTCCCATTCTTCTATGGTGACATGCTGACATTAATGCACTGGTAGCAAAGTGCGTCAAAGCTTGAGGAGGGACTATTTGAGCGAGTATAATTTTGGAAAAAGTGTTTGCTCCAGGCTCTCGTTATAATATGACATCTTTAAAATCATTCACCTAATCAAGCAAGATATAAAAGTCGGAACTCACTGCATACCTCTCATACTTCACAGCTTCAGGACTGATTGCCTCATAATCATAATCATTTAATGCTTCTGAAAGAAAATCATACCTTCAGGGCTGGTTGCCTCCTTGCCATAATCATTGAATGCTGTTGAGAGAAATTGAGGCCTGTAAATAGTGCGGTTTATTGAAGTCCCTGCTTATGACATAAAACAGACTATTTACCTGATTAAAACTGTTTGACTGCAACGTACAACGACAGCTTTCAGTCGAGAAATATGAAAGTGCTGGTACTTTGTGAACACTATGCTTCAAAGCAGAGGTGCTTGTGCCATCCCATTTTCTAGAAAGAAAATATTACATGATTTTGAATGAATAGAGGAACCCGCTTGATATGCCTGTAAGGGCTAGCGAGTGGTTCGATTATAGCTTGTAAACTGAATTTTCTGTAGCAGCTGTCAGACTACATGGTGACTGGCCAGCAATGGTTGGTCAGTCTAGCATGGCACATGGCCAGAGCCTCATGACTTAAGACCCCTACTGAAAGAGTGATAACTTGAAAACTTCTTGATAACTCAGCTGTTGTTATGCCCCGTAGTCACCATGCCCCGTACCATGCCCCGTAGTCACGTATTTTGCATGCCCCCTGACAAAGCATATGACAAAATGTGTCTTGGAGCTGGCGTAGTGATGTATATTGCTTCAGTCTTGAACAGCAGGCTGGAGACCAGGCGGTAGGTGACTATGGCATAGGTTCTAGGAATAGCAGGGGAGAGCTATTAGTAGAGTTTGCAGATAGAAACATTTTACGGATCATGAATACCTTCTTCCGCACGAGAGAACAGGAAGCGGACGTGGAAGAGCCCCGATGGTGAGACTAAAAATGAAATAGACTTCATACTGTGCACTCACTCTGGCATCGTAGAGGATGTGGAGGTCCTTGGAAAGGTCCGTTGTAGCGACCACAGAATGGTGAGGTCTCATATTAGCTTTGATTGGAAGAGGGAACGGAGGAAATTAGTGAATCAGAAGGCTATTAACGAGTTAGCATTAAGAGGGAAGGTAGAGGAATTCAGAATATCACTGCAGAACAGACTTTCAGCTTTAAATGAAGAAGACAACCGTAATGTTGAAACAATGAACGGTAGTCTCACAGCTATCGTTACGGAGTGCGCTGCAGAAGTAGGTGGTAGGATGCTTCGACAGGATACCAGAAAGCTACCTCGGGAGACTAAAGATCTGATTAAGAAACGGCAAAGTATGAGGACATCTAACTCCACAGACAACTAGCAGAGCTATCGAAGTTAATAAATAAGCAAGGTAGTCGACATAAGGAAGTTCAACGTGGAGAAAATCGAGCATGCTCTAAAGAATGGAGGTAGCCTAAAAGCAGAGAAGACAAAACTAGGTATAGGTAAAAACCAGATGTATGCGCTAAAAGACTAAGAGGGCAATGTCATTAGAAATATGGATAAGACAGTTAAAGTAGCTGAACAGTTTTACACAAATCTATACAGTAGCGAATGCAATCGGAACATTACTGAGAGAGGCATTTGAGCACAGCAATGGGACATCCCGCCAGTAATGAAGGAGGAAGTAAAGAAAGCCTTAGGAGCAATGCAAAGGGGGAAATTTAAGCAGCTGTTGAGGATCAGGTAACAGCAGATTTGTTGAAGGACGGAGGAGAGATTGTGCTAGAAAAACTAGCCACCCCGTATACGCAATGCCTTGTGACCTCGAGCGTACCGGAAGCTTGGAAGAACGCTAACATTATCTTAATTCATAAGAAAGGAGACGTCAAGGACTTGAAGAATCACAGACCGATCAGCTTACTGTCCGTTGCCTACAAGGTATTTATTAAGGTAATCACTAATAGAGTCGGGACAACCTTAGACTTCAGTCAACCAAATGATCAGGCAGGCTTTCGTAAAGGATACTCGACAATAGATCACATTCACACTATCAGTCAGGTGATAGAGAAATGCACAGAATTTAACCAAACCCTATATATAGTCTTCATTGATTACGAGCGCAGAATATAACCAAACCCTATATATAGCCTTCATTGATTACGAGAAAGCATTCGACTCAGTGGAAACCTCTGCTGTCATGCAGGCATTGCGGAATCAGGGTGTAGAAGAGTGTTATGTGAAAATGTTGGAAGATATAGCAATTGCACAGCCACCATAGTCCTTCATAAAGTCAGCAATAAAATTGCAATAAGAAAAGGTCTCGGGCAAGGAGACACAATCTCACCAATGCTCTTCACCGCCTGTTTACAGGAGGTATTTTGGGGCCTTAAATGGAGAGAGTTGGGGATAAGAGTAATCCACGATTTGCTGATGACATTGCCTTGCTAAGTAACTCAGGACACGAGTTGCAAATCATGATCAGAGTTAGACAAGCAGAGCAGAATGGTGGGGCTAAAAATCAAAATACGGAAAACCAAAGTCATATTCAAATGTCTCACAAGGGAACAACAGTTCACAATTGGCAGTGAGATGCTGAAAATGGTAATTAAGGCAGGTAGGGGCCAATGATCCGGATCATGAGAGAAAAATAACTAGGAAAATAAGAATGGGATGAAGCATATATGACAGGCTCTCTCAGATCATGAATGGCAATTTAAGAATATCTCTCAAGAGAAAACTATATAACAGACAAACGTAATAGGGGACGGCAGTAGGTTAGGTGGGCGGATGAGATTAAGAAGTTTGCGGGGATACAGTGGCGGCAACTGACAAAGGACAGGGTTAATTGGAGAGACACGGGAGAGGCTTTTTCCCTGCAGCGGGTGTAGTCAGGCTGATGATGATGATTGTTAGTGCATGGCAATAGTTGATGTTTTATTTGTGCTTACTATATTTAGGCACACAATTCATGCACTTGTTCTTCAGAAGTTAATGAACATTTAAGCACTATGATTTCTTGCATGGTCTATTAGCAGAAATGTATATTTTGACGAACACAGTAATGGGTTCGTTTATGATGTGAATAAATACAGTATTTTATAGTAAGACTAAAGGTAACCAAGAAAGTTTAGTTCAGTCAGCCTGTTCATCGATACATTGTCCTGCTACAATATAGCTGACCAGGCAAGATTCAATTCTCGGAGCTCGAATGAGTGAATGCATTTCCATCAAATCTTCTTTCATCCTCCTGCAGTGGTTGCAGAGAAATCAGTTACTGTTCTGTGTATGTAACATTGTGTGCTATTTTCATTATTGCTGTGATATCACACTTAAACTAGGTAGATCTGTAAGAGTATTTGCCCTTGGCCATTGATGAGGCAGTAAATTCAACACAAATTAAATCAAAGGTTCGTGGCTATTCAGTCAATAAATTTAGGTGCTGCATAATGGATACTGAAGTGCGAAAAGACTAGTGCACGGAAGAAACGCCATATACTCCAAATTTAGGCCCCTCTACAAGATAGCGCCACAGCACCAAGGTCTCTATGGCACAATTTCATGATGATATATTACTGAGCAGTAAATTAGACTGTAGGAAGAGGTGCCTTATAACAGCACTGTTCGTGAATGTCAGTGGTTGTTAAACATATCACATTTTTCACATGCAGGCTTTGGTTATTGCTGACACTTAAAATGATGTATTGCAGAGTGAAAAAAGGGGTTAAAAATTAAAAATGCTGCTGAATAGGTTGTTTTGTTACCCTTCACACTTCGCTATGCTTCACTCCAGCAGCAACAGCTGTTCTGATCTGGATAATCACATATGCAAGCAAGCCTGGCCGTGTCAGTTAGGTATGAACATATAGGGTGTTTCACTTAAGACTTTACACAATTTTTAAAATAGGCTTTTTGAGTTAGAAGAGTGCTATTTTGGCATACCATCGTCAGCGGTGTAGGACATCAGAATGCAGGTAAGACGTGCTAACTAGCAGGCTGGTTAACTAATATAGTTATCTTTTTAACTATTAATGTTAGGCTCCTTAATTAACAAATTCTGTCTACATTATGCCAAAATATACGTGCTTTCGAGAAGCTTGCAGGCAAAGCAACCTCTCCATTGTATGCAATTGGTTGAAATGGCCAAAATTTGTTGGGCCACAGTTTGTGGCAAGGTACGCTTTGATCTGAATATATGTTGCAACTGTGCACCATTATCCCACTACCTCACTGAGGAACTCGCTAGGAATGCATGTGCAAAATGTATTTTAGTGATTTTGTACGCATCTCAGTTAAGCATGCAGTCTTAAAGTTCACCATTTCGTGCCGAGTTTACAGGTTGCTATTCTGCACAGTGAGCCATAGTGCACCTGTAATACAGAATGCTGTGCAATGGGTCAAGTACGTGCTGTAAAAGACCATACACGATAAATTTTGTGGTGCTGCACAAGGCGACTCGTATGCTACCTATACTTGGATGCCTTCTGAATCCCGTCAGAAGTGTGCTGTTGAAATCTTAAAGGTGCTCTGAAATACCTTCTGAGGAGAGCACATCAACTCTCTCAATTGCTGCACTTTGTTGTCATGAACACTGGAGCCAAATAATACACTTCTGCACACAGTCGAGAACCCATAAACACGCTCGAAAGTTGGCGAGCCCTTCCCAGCTACTTTTTCATACTCGCAGCCTCCTCCGTCACTCGCACCTGTGTATACATGTTGACAGGTGGCTATTGGTTAGATTCTTTCGGACAACAGGCAGCCACCATGAGTGCAGCCAATAAGCGGCGTAGCTTCAGCAGGTCTGGAAGCTCTGGCCCCGGAGGTGAGGCCGGAGGAGGTGCATCGACCTTCCAGCACGCATATAGTGATGAGAGAACAAGGAAAGGCACGAAGACACTTAAATTAAAATTTTGACTGTAGATAACTCGGCTTCTACAAAGTGCGTTGAGAAAAATTCTTGCTGGACAATATTCACGAAGTGGCATGCTTTAACAGCCTAGGCATACTGCAACTTTATCAGAGCCCCTTTCAGAGCTCCCTTATGGCACACTGGTGATACATCACACTATATTTTTCATATTCAAATGCGACATGTCTCATGCAATTAGGCAAGGAGAGAAGGTACATTTGCTTACGTCTAACAAAACCTCAAGATCACAAAGGTACAATAGAAATGAAGCACTTGTTTCTTAACAGTGGTTGGATGGACAAATATAGTAATGAGGTATCAGTTTCAATATTGTTTCAAACGACCATCAATATCCATTATCAATATAACTCAAACATCTATGCCTGGATTACCTAGGTGATGTTACAAAAACTGTGCCACCCTCCAAGACAGGTTGCAGATACAAAATGTGCTTTCTATCAAAATACTGAATCACAGGTTAGCAAACAGGCCACAAGGGCAGCTGATAGTGCATTAATGATGTATCCGAGGAAGCTGCAAGAGAACAACAATTACGTGCATCATCTTGAAGAGTGTTGGGATGCGAAGACCAAAAAAAGCGCACTCTATTCCTCCTATGGTACACCTCAGCCTTTGGCACAGTATGTGTGGTTCGCTGTCTGAGATGATCCTATTCCGTGGAATCGCATATATCTGGCGTGTACTCCCGCTGACTTGGCGTAGCACTGTATATATATGCGCTCAACATTAGAGGTGAGTGTAGAGTCACCCCAACTGCCCTCAGCGACATTTAATGCTTTGTAGATACTGCAAATTTTTCCATGACGGCGCATACTGTTGGTGGCTGAGTGAATTAAGGAAGCCAGGCGTGTCTGTGCAGCGATGTGCAAGTGTATAAGCAGTAAACTTGAGGCATACGTAGAAATTTTAAGCACAATTTTATTAGCAGCATGTTTGTATAATACGTGTCGTGTGGCACGCCCATTGCCACGTTCAACGCACCTGTACCTTATATCGCGGCTTATTGCAGCATGCAAGGCGATGGTTTCCACTCTACCAGTGAATGTGTCATTCTCATGCGCTCGCAAGGTCACTTGGGCCTGGAAGCCATCACATCACGTTCATAACACCCAACTGCAAGCTGTGAGATGGAGTAAGTGCAAGCTATCTGATGCACTGAAGGGCTGCAGGCATGTGTTTGAAACTTGTCATTCCAAATTAAAACATTCATATATGCTTATTCTCTTCTGGCTATTTATTACAGATATGCAACATGCATGCTTAGTGAAACAGTTGTCTTTTCCAAATTACATTAAATTCAAATGGATCAATGAAATGAATGGTACCTGCTTTCAGTAACAGCCAGAAATAGCCTAAGCAAGGAGTCATGCATGGCAGACATTGTCAGTGATGAACAAGAGTGAATGACACCAGCTTAGGAGATGGGTAGTCATTATGGCCTTTTACGCTAAATGGTATTTCGTGTGCTTGCCGTGTTCTCCTAGAAACGCGTCCCATGTGTGGAATTAGATGTTTTCATATAGCGCTGCTCGGTCGGCAGGTTGTTAAAGTTTCCCGCCAGCACTGATGATCAGAGCTCTATATATCCTTCAAGTTACTTTGCACAAGAAATGAAGGCTTGTTAATGCAAAACATCGCTGCGCGCAGCGACCGGCAGCGAAATTTCTGCAGCCTTTCACTACGGCGTCCCTCATAGCCTGAGCCGATTCGGGACGTTAAACCCCACAAACCAAACCAAATCGAACACCTTGAGTGAGGCTGAACTCCACGTAGCCGTACATGCACAATATTTCGCGGGAATGCGCGAGAATGGCGAGCGACGGCGCCTTCGTGGGAGTGTTTTGCCGTGTCGCTTGCCTCGTCGCTCGGTTATATGTATTCCTTTTCTCGTGGCTCGGACGGAAGTAAAATTTTAAAGAAGAGAACGATATGTCTTTTGGTATCGGAGGGCTAATAACATTTTGAGCGGGCTACGGGCGGGCTGCGTGCGGGCGCACTGCAAGGCGAGATGCCTGTATACATACAGCTGCAGGTAAGGGCGAGCTGGTGTGCTTCAGCGGTCGATGCAGGATACTCGCGGCGCAGCTGTTTTACAGGCACATATACACACAGATTATGGGAATGTTTACCAAGCCGGAGATGCTCAGGAACCGAATGAAAGCCCATGGCAGTCGGATGCCGCAGCTAGCATGATCGAGGCTTGCGCGTTTGCAAACACAGCCGCGGAGGCCACGGCTTTCCTGAATATGCTGCCACGGCTAAAGCAGCCGCTTCACGCCTCGACGTCCTCGACACGTAATTACGTTCCTCGTGCACAAGAACTTCCTCTGGGCGACGCGATCTGCTGACTTCGGTTTGATAGAGCTTTTTTTTTTCGTAACTATATTCCTCTATCTCCGACTGTGCAATCGAAAAATACTGGTTGTTTAACCAACTCGTTGTGTGAACGATTGGCGTCAGAAGTGAGTTTTTGATTACGCGAAGGTACAGTGCCGGGCTTTAATTATTAAAAAAAAAGGCGCACTGGGAATCGAACCTCCTATACCTGTCCTTCGATTAAGGTTCAAATGTCAACAGCAGCGCACAGCGCGTTGCATACACGTAAACAACCACACCTGTATTTCCAGAAGTCACATATTTCAACAGCTTAATTCTGATCAAATGCATATATATACGGGTAGCTATAGTGAAATACAGGACTTCGATCGCAATTCTCCTAAACGTATTATTGCTGCTCACAATGCGCAACCTGAGTGCAGCTTTTCCAACGGAATCATGGGTAGCAAATTTGCTCACAAACTGCAAAAGTGTTCGGTTAAAATATAATAATAGATAAAACCAAATCTTTGAACTAGAATGTTTCAGCGCGTTCGAAAATTATGAACTGCCGATATGGTACTCGACAATAAAATTAATTTTGAACCCATTTTAATGGATGACACAATGTTTACCAACGTTTGCCAGTATACTTTGAACACTGGATAAGCGGTGGCAATCCTAGGCCAATATAGCCAGCTCCCGGAAATGGCATAGCCAATTCTGGCAAAGAGTGGAACAACACTGGCTAACATGGCCAATGATAGCCAGGTTTCGATGATGGCACAGCCAGCAATGGCAAACAGTGGGAAAATCCTGGCTAACCTGGCCCATGATAGCCAGGATCTAATGATGGCTCAGCCAATACTGGTAAAGCGACGGACAACCAGGGCCATTGTTGGATGTGCTAAGAAGTGGCACAACCAATATTGGAAACTCATTGGGAACTCTGGGCCTACTTAGGGCCATGCTTTGCCAACAGTATTCCAATATTGGCCCTCTGTCATGTGCTACCTGGGAACGGCTTTCGCCTTAAAGCCGATCCCTTCTCTTCCTCCTCGTAATGTACGCCACTGCCCCAACAGATAGTGCTCGACGGCAGCGGTTCACAATGGTCTCGTTCTAGTGTAGTGAAGCCGTGCGGGCTTCACTACAAAAAAAAAAGCAAACCATGGTTTACTCGGGAGCTACGCAGTATTACGCGCAAAAGGCAACGTGTTTACGTTAAATTTAGAGGAAATCCGACGCGTGAGAATTGGTTCAAGCTTCAGGAAATTGCCGGAAGAATGAAAGTTGCTGTGGCAGCTGCAAAGAATTCGTTTGGCATTTCAATGGAGACGAAATTAAAAGAAAATCCAAAGGAATTTTGGAAACATGTAAAGAGAAATGGAAAAGACTCTGTAACTATACCACCTCTTGTTTCTGGTGACACCTTTCTTGATGATGATGCACAAAAAGCTGAGTTCTTTAATGAATATTTCAGCTCTGTTTTCAGCTCTGAAATCGAACATGCTGATATGAATACCCCGAGTTTCCAGCCAGTGGCGAGTGTTATGGATGATGTTGTGATCAGCATCAACGGTATACAGTCTCTGTTGCAGAATCTGAAGATTGCTAAGGCTGGTTGTCCTGATGACTTGCCAAACAAATTCTACAAACTGTGTGCTGAGTCGGTTGCACCCTACTTAAAGATAATTTTTGAAAAATCGCTTGAAGAATCCTGCCTTCCAGATGACTGGAAAATTGCAAGTGTTGTGCCAATCTACAAATCTGGCCCTCGCAACACTGTATCAAATTATAGACCGGTATCTCTAACTTCAGTTGCGTGCAAGACACTCGAACATATTTTGTTCACCAGTATAGCAGCACATATGGACGCACATTCATTGTTTAATCCTCGTCAGCATGGTTTTCGAAGGGGCCTATCGTGTACTACGCAGCTGACTGAATTTGCGCACGATTTGGCTGAGGCACTGGACAGGCGACTTAGCGTGGACTGCGTGTTTTTGGACTTTAAAAAGGCCTTTGATACCGTGACGCATTCTTTACTAATTCAAAAAATGTCTTTTTACAATATTAGCCCTCAAGTGATATCATGGGTAAAAGATTACCTATGTTTACGGCAGCAGTTTGTGGTTATGAATGGCGCCGAGTCTCAAAGAGTGCAGGTTGTGTCTGGTGTTCCCCAGGGCTCCGTGTTAGGACCACTATTGTTCCTGCTCTACGTGAATGACATTGGTGACGGAAGAGTATCTAAAATGCGGTTATTTGCGGATGACTGCGTTCTTTATAGTGTTGTCACTAGTGATCGAGATGCGGAAATGTTCCAAGAAGATTTGAACAGAATCTCAGAGTGGTGCGTTAAATGGAATATGAATTTAAATTTGTCCAAGACTGTCCATATGAAGTTTACAAGAAAGAAAAACCCTGATGTGTATTCATATGTTATTAGGAACACAATGTTAGAACAGGTATTCGAATTTAAATATCTAGGCGTTTATTTTACTCCTGATTTGAGCTGGCGCCGTCACGTCGATTATATCTCTGCTAAAGCATGCAGAAACTTGGGATTTCTTCGCCGAAATGCAAGCACTTTTCCACTGTCATGTCGTGACATTTTATTCAAGACTTATGTCAGGTCGGTTCTGGACTACGCGTGCACTGTCTGGGACCCGCCTACTGCTAGAGATAAAGATAAGTTGGAGAGGGTGCAGAACATTGCCTCTCGTTTCGTGTCTGGCACACGTGGGGCTCGTTACAGTGCATCGCGTACGAAGGATGCACTCAACTGGGAATTGCTTGACACGCGCCGAAAGAAGTTGCGTCTGAAGCTGTTTCATGCTGTTTATTATTCAACTGTTCGGGTTGAACGCGAAAGGTATGTGCAGGAGCCTTTTTATAGATCCAACCGTGTTGACCATGTTTTTAAAGTCCGCGAATTCGCGGCAAAAACTGAATTGTTTACAAAGGCCTTTCTTTCCGAAAACCATTAGAGAATGGAACAGACTACCGAGCGATGTTGTGAGTGTGACATCAAATGATGCGTTCTTTCGTTCTTTAATGATGTGATGTGATTGTGATGTGTTCTTTTGAAGTGAGATGTACATGGTGAAAGTTTTATGCTTGTAACTCTGCCTGCGAGCGGAGGTGTCATGTGTGCTTCTTTGTTGTACATTGCCCCCCCCCCCCCCACTGTAATGCCACGGCGCTGTGGGTTCCTTACTAAATAAATAAATAAAATAAATGAAGGAATCACGCCGTGGGCGGGGAACAACGCTGCGCACAACCACGGCGCGTTCACCAAGAAGCTTGCGGCTTGCTGCCAGTTCGCTTGGCGCGGAAGCTGTGCAAGTGTTCGCGGCATCGGGTTTGTCGAGGATGATGTTGCCTAGAACTACGAGTGAAACTTGAGAACGCGCGTTTCAGCAAGGCGCCTGGCAGCCCTTTTACCTGATTTGCCGCTGCGCGCCTACATTTTACTGCTACATAGCATCAGAAGCATAAGGTTCAGAAAATGGCCAATTCAGCATATATGGGGATTAATAAAATAACGCTATCGCGACCTGTACATATCTTAATATTTAAATACTTATTACATTGTACCTCTCCCCCTGCCCTTTCTTCTATCCTCTCACTCCTTTCATTTCACTTATACACCCTGCCTGCTATCCTTTATTTCCGCTGCCCCAGCTCAGGTGCTTCCAGCAAAGATAGCAGATGCCGGGGAGAGCAAAAATCTCTTCCTTCTATTTATTATATCATTAAAACCCCTTAATACAACTTAAGTCTCCAATACGAATTTTTTAGGGAAAGGAAATATCGCAGTATCTGTCTCACATGCACCAGACACACGCTGTAAGGGAATGGAGGAAACTTGGAGCGAAACAAGAAAGAGAAAAAGAGCTGCAGTAATGGATGGATGGATGGATGGATGGATGGATGGATGGATGGATGGATGGATGGATGGATGGATGGATGGATGGATGGATGGGTGGACGGACGGACGGACGGACGGACGTACGGACGGACGGACGGACGGACGGACGGACGGACGGACGGACGGACGGACGGATGGACGGATGGACGGATGGATGGATGGATGGATGGATGGATGGATGGATGGAGGGACGGAGGGACGGATGGACGGATGGACGGACGGACGGATGGACGGACGGACGGACGGATGGACGGATGGACGGATGGATGGATGGATGGATGGATGGATGGATGGATGGATGGATGGATGGACGGACGGACGGACGGACGGACGTACGGACGGACCGACGGACGGACGGACGGACGGACGGACGGACGGACGGATGGACGGATGGACGGATGGATGGATGGATGGATGGATGGAGGGACGGAGGGACGGATGGACGGATGGACGGACGGACGGATGGACGGACGGACGGACGGACGGACGGACGGACGGACGGACGGACGGATGGACGGATGGACGGATGGATGGATGGATGGATGGATGGATGGATGGATGGATGGATGGAGGGACGGAGGGACGGATGGACGGATGGACGGACGGACGGATGGACGGACGGACGGACGGACGGACGGATGGACGGATGGATGGATGGATGGATGGATGGATGGGTTGGTGGGTGGGTGGGTGGGTGGGTGGATGGATGGATAAGTGGGTGGGTGGAAGGATGGATGGACGGACGGACGGACGGACGCGGCGGGCGGGCGGGCGGGCGGACGGACGGACGGACGGACGATTGATTGATTGATTGATTGATTGATTGATTGATTGATTGATTGAACAGTATACTCGCACAGCTAACCTGGAAATAAGCGGATTACCGGTCACGGCAGATGAGGACTTGCAGGCAGTCTTGTCGGACCTAGCTGTAAAGCTTAATTTGAATGACCACACGACGGAGCAAGTAAGTTCTGTTCACTGCTTATCAGCAGGCCAGGGAAAGATACCGGTGGTATTGGCAAGATTCACGTCGCCAGGCTTGCGGGACACATGGCTGCAGGCAAGGGGTAGACTCAGGGCGTTGGCTGGAAATAAAACTATTCTTGACATTTTCTTCAGTGAGAATCTGACTCGTGCGAACAGTGAACTTTTTTGGAGGACTAGGGTTCAAGGCAAAGCAAAGGGATATAAGTTTGTCTGGGTGCGAAACGGGAAAATATTTGCGAGGAAGACAGAGGGTGCTACTGCTCTAAAGATCACGTCAATAAGTGACGTTGATAAGATGGTTTAAGGTTTGTTTGGTTTGGTTTGGTTTATGGGGTTTAACGTCCCAAAGCGACTGAGGCTATGAGAGACGCCGTAGTGAAGGGCTCCGGAAATTTCGACCACCTGGGGTTCTTTAACGTGCACTGACATCGCACAGTACACGGGCCTCTAGAATTTCTCCTCCAAAGAAATTCCAGCCGCCGCGGCCGGGATCGAACCCGCGTCTTTCGGGTCAGCAGCCGAGCACCATAACCGCTTAGCCACCGCGGCGGCGGTTTAAGGTTTGTACTTCCTTGAATAGAGTATGTCGTTTCCAGATTTCGACTCCTTTGTTAAGACCTTTCAGCCAGCGTTAGGTTCTTCTTGCACCATCCTTCACATTAATATCCGGAGCATCAGGAAATATTGGGATCAATTTGCGGTTACGGCCTGTGCTCTCAGTGACTTTGTGGACGTGTTTGCATTAACGGAAATTAACATTACCGGCACTCTAACCGATGTCTTTAGGCTTCCCGGTTACCATGCCTACTTCCTCACACGCAACAGCAGGGGTGGTGGCATTGCGGTATTCTTCAAAGAATCACTGATGGTCTCCGAGGTTAGTGTTTCCTTCGGCACAGTGCAGGTCATGCCCTTTGAAATATCCACTCACGCTTTTTCCTTTTACTTTCTTGTTATGTATCGACCTCCTAGTCTAAATGCGTCGGCATTTATTGAAGAATTACGAACAATATTCAAAACCAATTTTGTTGGGAAAAATCTGTGCATGATAGGGGATATTAATATCGATTTGATGAAGGGCGATCGCTATGGCACTGAAAATTACTTAACCATGCTCGCGGAATTTGGCATTGAACCACAGCTCGCCGATCCTACCAGAGAAGAATTTCTTAACAATCGCATCACAACTACTTGCTTTGACCATGCTAACGTCCGTGCGTCGGACATCTCAGTATCTGGAGCCGTGATCAGACAGAAACTTGCAGATCACTATTACATTGCATGTCGCCTTACGAAAACGGTCTCTACGCTACACACCGACTCCACCAGGTGTGTCGTGACCATTTTAGACCAAAAAAGATCGATAATCATGTTACTGGATATGATTGGGATTCATTTATTCATCATAACACTAGTGATACCGCGTACGACAGTTTCGTCAAGGTATTAGGCGAAATAAAGGAAATGTGTAAAAAAACTTTGACTGTGAAGAAACGTAAAATTGGCTGTCAGTGGCTGACTGCTGAAATCCTGGCTGCCATCAAAGAAAAAGAAGCTATCTGGTCTCGATGCCGCAGGGCACCAAAAAATGACAAACTTCGAGCGGAATATCGTTGCATCAGAAACAAGGTAACTGCACTTATTCGCTTATCAAAGAGAAAATGTTTTGCACAGCAGTTTCGCAGCACTCGTCGCGATGTCAGGAGCACCTGGTCTCTGATTAATCAGTTACGTGGTAACCAACGCTTTTCCATTCAAGAATCAGTGGAGCACAATTTCGGTGTTGTGTCGCATATTTTGGCGAATGAGTTCAATAACGTTTTTTCGGCTGAGCAACGGGTCGCAGTCCAAACTGTGAGCTTGACGAAAATGACAAAAAGCGTATCGCCATCGGCTTTCCTTCCTCTTGTGACAGAATCTGATCTTTTCAGCATTTTGTCTAGTCTGAAACGTAACAAATCTGCCGGACTTGACAACATTTTCATAGGTGATCTGATAAGAAACATGACAGCTCTGAAAAATGTTTTGCTGCTTATCTTAAATGGCATAATTAAGAGTGGTACATGGCCAGAATCACTGAAGAGCGCTCGCGTTGTTCCTCTGTGCAAAAGTGGAAAAAAGAATGATATTGCAAACTACCGCCCTATATCTATTCTTTCCTGCGTATCCCAGATATTGGAAAAACATGTACTTTCTGTAATGAATGCTTTTATTACTAAACATGACCTAATGAGTGGGAATCAGTACGGTTTTGTCAGCGGGTCAGGAACACAGGTGCTACTGGAAAATCTCTCCGATTTGCTGCATCAAAGCCTGGAGAACAATGAGGTAGCATTCGCACTTTTTTTGGACGTAAAAAAAGCTTTCAACACGGTAAATCATCAAATTTTGTGTTCTAAACTGTACTCGTATGGATTTAGGGGTCCTTTTTTGTCTTTAATTGAAAACTATCTTTACAATCGATCTCAAGCAGTCATGTTTGGGCCTATCTGCAGTGACGCTGTAAAAGTGCTGTGTGGTGTCCCGCAAGGGTCCATTTTATCTCCTTTGTTGTTTAACTTATATGTGAATGACATATGTGACCATGTGAAATCATCCACCATATTCCTTTACGCCGATGACACTTTTCTAGTCTCAAGCAACCCTGATTTTTCATATGCCCTGGCTAACCTTCAGGAGGACGCTATTAAAGTTAGTGATTGGTTTGCCTCAAATTTAATACTAATAAATAACACCAAATCCAGACTTGTCTGTTTTCGTAACCCGCATAAAGATGTACCAAGTGCAGGTTCCATATATTTACACACCTCATACTGCTCTTCGTGTTCTTGTCAACCTATAATTAGCGTCCCGTCGGTTAAGTATCTTGGTATATACATAGACAGTGATTTGGCATGGAATACTCAGATGACTCACATTTGTAAGAAACTCAGAAGTGTTGCATGCTTGTTGTTTAAGTTGCGAACTATGATGCCATTTTCTGTGAGAAAATTAGTCGCCCAGGCTCTGGGGTATAGTGTCTTGAGATACGGTATGTGTTGTTTTTTTAACTGCTCTTTCACATGCAAATGTCGTGTTAATAGGATTTTGAAAAACATTGCTACAAGCGTTCTCTACTTGCCGCAGGAAAATCTGCCCAACAGTGTCTTTACCGCAGCCGGTTTGCCTTCTTTTGACAACCTTTTTAAACAAATTGTAGTACTGAAATATTTTTGGAATAGCGCATACAGACACATAAATACGAAACCGGTACCGTTGAGACATGTTCCTCGCTATCATAAACCGAGAGTGCGCACTCACTACGGCAAAGCAACTAGAAAATATTACGTGCCAGCTATCTTTAACGAATTACCGGATGATTTATTTTCTTTAACCACCCGCAAAAAACTGCGTGTTGCAGTTCAAGCGTTAGAGAATCTTTAACATGTACTAAAATCTTATCAGTGCTTTTTCATTCTTTCCGTGCCAAAATTTTTGTGTTCTTTATGTTTACGTCTTTTAATTTTCTTTTGCCTCTGATGGAGCTCTGATATAGCGCGAAGATTGCCGCGGCTGCCGGTTGTCGCCGCACAAGCCCACTTGTGGCTTCGGCGCTTCCGTTTCTTTGTATGTTCAGATTATGCTGAATAAAGATTATTATTATTATTATTATTATTATTATTATTATTATTATTATTATTATTATTATTGATTGATTGATTGATTGATTGATTGATTGATTGATTGATTGATTGATTGATTGATTGATTGATCGAGCGATCGATCGATGGACTGGACTGGACGGACGGACGGACGGATGGGCGGACGGACGGACGGACGGACGGACGGACGGAAAACTTTATTATGCAAGCGAGTTTGGACTGTGCAATGTCTCAGGCAACCCAACAGCCCTCACATTACGAGCATGTGTTCAGGCCCCGTATGACCATGTCACTGGCACCCCGCTGCACACAGCTAAGTTGCGTGTCCGGGTCCTGCAACGCAAGGAGGGTCTTCAAGTTCCGATAGCGGGTGGTGGTGGTGGCGACGAATTTTGTTAGAGTTTGAGGGTCACCAAACCCCGCTGCATGGTCGGTATCCTTAATCCGGCACACCGCACGACGAAATGCCGTCTCGCGCACGCTTTACTAGAGCCCTTCGGTACTCCACCGTGGAGCAGTTGAGGAGGGCATTCTCTCATGCCTCTCGGGTTGAGGTGGGGGAAGGGGAAGACGACGATTCATAGTAGATGCCCACAACATATGAAAGATATCGCAGATCTCTCCACAGTGTGGACAGCGCCCATCTGTGTTCTGATCAAAGTGTTTTGCTATGCCAGGACAGAGAAGAGTTCCTGTCTGCAGGCGCCCCAGAGTTCGCTCCTTCGCCTTACTCAGCCCCTTGGCAGGCGGCGGGTAGAGGCGGTGGCTCTCGCAATAGTGGATTAGGATTTCGGGGAAGCGAAGAAGCGGTTTATGAGCTTCTCAGCCAGGAGAGCTAGGATTAAGAGCCTGGTGTGTGAGCACTCGGGCGGCAGCATCAGCGGCCTGATTGCCGTGTAGACCCTGGGGGCCAGGTGCCCAGATCACTTTTTTGCGAGTTGGATCGGCGGGAGCGCGTTTTATAGTTTGGGAGGCAAGAGGTGATATTTCCCCTGCAAGATGATGCTCACAGGCACGGCGAGGCTGTGTGGTAACCGTTCTCGATTTTTGATAGGCGGCAGCGAGAGCTATTGCAACTTCCTCCGCTAGTGTTGAATCTCGGGCTCCAAAAGATAGCCCATCGACATTCATTCCCCGGTGGACTACGGCAGCCGTGTAGAATTCCGCGGGCGTCGGCCCTGTGATGTCCACGTAGTAGACGCCCTATGGAGATCCATATTACCTCTCAAGCGTACCATGTCCATGTTACGCGGGAGCGAAGCGACACGGAACATGTGGCGCCACAGCACCGGGATGTTCTCCGTCTCCTCTGGTATGCATGAGTGTTGGTGTGTAAGCGGTTTAGCAGGCGGCGCCCAGGAACCGTATACGATAGCCGCGTATTATTGTTCACTATGTGGGCCTCCCGCAAATCCTGGTAGGAGTTTACCACTCCCATCGCCTTCAGTCTGGCGTTGGAGGTAGCAACCAGCCGCTCGTCTTGGTGTTTCCTGGTGTGTAAGTACGGCACGGCGTAGGGGGTCCGGCTGGTCACGAAGGCCTGAGTGAGCAGTAGGGCGTCCCTGCCCCGCAGGCCATCCCGCTTGTGGGAAACGGGGCGGATCATGCGCCCTGCCTGTTCACCTATGCGCTTGAGTTTTGCAATGGCAGAGTCCGGCCTAAGTTTGTTATTGATGAACAGACCCAGGATCCGGAGCTCTGCCACTTCTCTGATGGGACTGCCCGGCAGAGATATGTGTAGAGACGTGTTGTCCCCGTGGTTTGTCCTGACGTGTAGAAGCTCTAATTTGGCGGGAACACATTGGAGACCACAGTCAGCTGCATATGCATCGACTATGGAGGCGGCCTGCTGAAGGGGGTCCTCCATCTCCCCAATGCTCCCCTCGATGGTCCAGATTGTAATATCGTCTGCGCAGAGTGCGTGTTTTATGCCCTCTATCTGAGCCAGTCGGCCGGGCAGGTGAATAATGGCGATGTTGAAAAGGAACGGTGATAACACCGCCCCCTGTGGTGTGCCTCGTGTACCCAGAGAGTACGGGCCGCATTCCTCGTCCTCGATCCGGAGGAACGCCTGACGCGCAGAGAGGAAGTCGCTGACATAGGCGACGACCTTCGCCCCGCAGTTAGTGGTGTTCAAGTTAGACAGTATGGTACCATGTTTAACGTTTTACCATGTTTACCATGTTTTACCATGGTTTACCATGTTGTTATGGCGGGCTGTCCATGCGTGGGAGGATCAGCAGGGCAGCCTAGGAGGATGGGGTCCAGGTTGGCGTGCGATTCTCAGCAGAGAGCGCACTCTACGGCAACAGGGTGGAATTGGGATAGAAGCTGAGGGGTAGGAAGAGCTCGGGTATGGTGTCTCCTCCAGAGGATTTGTTGGGAGTCGGGTAGGCGGGGGTGCGGAGCGGGGTAGAGTCGACGGGTGAGGCGTGCTTATTGAGTCAGTATTGAAAACGTGTGTGCCCGCTCCCTCGAGAAATCACGGCTGGGGTTGCCATTCGCACGGGAAATAAGTAATCGCGTTATGTTATCGGCGGCCTCATTTCCGGGATTGCCAGAGTGAGCCGGAGCCCACAAGAGCTCAATACGCCAATCAAGACTGAGTGTGCACATTCTGAATATCGGCCACGGAGGGGGGGGGGGGGGAATGACGCGTCCGTGGACGAAGTTAGCAAAGCAGACATGTGGGCTAGTTGGTGTGAAACTTTAACGCGCCTGAGAACTGTGTGTTCTCTCTTCTAGCAGAAACTTCCTTCCCTCTCGGCACGGATGATGCATCAACAGATGTGTCAGACAGTCACGGGTGCCTTTTGCCCGTGTGCTGTGCGGTGATTGCTATTTTAGATGAAAGGAAAGGCACAACAACTGTCTGACACATTTGTTGATGCCCCATCCGTGCCGTGAGGGAAGGAAGTTTCTTCTAGAAGAGAAAAGACACTGAATGAGGCCGTAGTGCTCTGCATCTTCGTTGGCATCGCATTCACTGACCACAACAGCACACGCCCTCGGGAGGTACGAGATCCACGACAGCCCAGTTAGTTGATGCCCGCAAAAAACCTGAGGCACGCAGGTCCGGTCGCCGCTACCTGCTCTTGTGAAGCCCGTAGAGGTCACGAAGGGTTGCACCCACGCTGCTGCCTGCAAGGACGAAATCACCGTCTTATCACTGGCTCCGTGCTTGTACCCGTCGCAGTGTTCAAAGATTTCGTCTCGTGATCCTCCAAAGGAATTCCACAGCCTATGTGCGACGTCAGTGCATGTTAAAGAACCCCAGGTCGCCGGAATGGCCGAAGCCCTCCAGTACGGCATTCCTTATGGCCTCAGTTACTTTAGAACGAACTCCATGAACCCAAACTCGGCAAAACATGGTAGTAACAGCGCCTGTCGTACCGCAGCTCAAGCTATTCGCCTTTACTTTCTTCTCTGCAACATTCAATAGGAAATACACCATCCAGTCCCGTTTGGTAATTGGCATATTCAAAATTATTAATATACGCATGAGTACACAGACACTTGTCGAAGTTAAAAGCCACAGCGCATTCATTAAGTCCACTTGTTATTCAATTCGATCCACCGAGACGCTGTATCATGTTCTCCGTGTGCTCGCCTCGCAGTCTGAAAGACATTGGTTGTTTTGCCAGTATCGCTAGTAGATATTTTTATTAGCAGACTCTCGTGTTTCTTGCTACAACGCCACTTTGGATTGAACAACGTTTATTTCCATCAGATAATTCAATCGTCTAACTAGGATTCATTTTATACCGTGTTTTAGTTTATTTATTTTCTTTATTTCCTTAACGCCATAGCTAGTAATGTATGTGCAGAAGTCATGTTTGTACCGTGTCTGTTTCATTAACTCCTGTTTGTTGATTACATTTTTTTTGTAACCGCTTTCCTCTGTAATGCCGTAATAGCCATGAGGGTGTAATTTAGAAATAATTAAATAAATAAATAATAAACAAGAAAACTAAAGAGGTAAGTAAATAATTAAATAAATAACAGACGGTTATACTGTCCCCGGTACCCATGTCTCGGTGACAGGGAGTTGCGCGGTTAGAGGCTGGCTGGCAGTCCTTCACTGGTTTTTGCCTCTTCCGCCAGATGGATGGCGGTGCCCTGAGCTCAGGATCAAGCATTCCTAGCAAGGACTCCAAAACCTGAGTTCGTATAGTGGATGGTGGTGGTGGAAAGCATTTATGTACAGACACACTTCAGGAGGTGAGGTATGAGCTGACGCAGAGGGGGCCAGCCCTCACAAGTACTACGAGGAGGTCCCTAGTTCGGGACCCCAGTGGCGTCGGCCGCCCTCCGGACTCGCGCGACCAGGGCCCGTTGGGCCTGCAGGTCAGAACAGCCTTGCAGGGTCGCCTCCCAGTCCTCCCGGGTTAGGTTGGTGTGAGGGGGGATAGAATGGGTTGGAGGAGCAGGGGATAAAGAGAGACCTTTACACGGGCGGGGATAAAGACCGTGGCCAGATTGATAAAGTAAAGCAATGTATTTGAAGGAGTAAGCGGGAGGGAATTTTAGTTCCTGATCGTCGGGCTCGGAGGGGAATGTCTGGTTAGAGAGCGCGTGGGCGGCTTGTTTATCTTTTGCTTTCTTGTTTCTTTTTAACCAGAAGTTAGTGATGAGGAGTAGTGCTCGCCGGGCCCGTCTTTTGAACAGTGATCTCGCGTAGGTGGGCAAACATAAACTCTGAAGTTCCGAGAGCTAAATAAAAAGCGCTGCATACACGCGCAGTAGTCTACAATGCGTTCCCCCACGATTGCAATCAGTTATATTCTGCCGCCAGCGAAGTATAAATATTAAAGCTGCCAGGCAAGCAGTAGGATGACATTTTTTTTAGTGAACGCGATTTCACCGGTTGAGCTCATAGCCGAAGTGGTCGCCTTTAAGCAGAAACGAAAAGCTAAAAGGCTTGAGTATTTCACTGCATGTGTTTGAAGTCTATAAGCGTCCTATACTGATATGTTCTTCGCGAATGCATTTCTAGTAGTGTATAGGTATGTTTTGGGATGACGAACGAGCAATGGCCTCATTAAGGTCGGTTGAATTTTACTCTTACTGCACCGCGGCGTGAAAATAAGGAATTAAATAAGGCGATGAAAAAAGGTTAGTTTTTTTCAAAGTGCAGACTATAACTCACCTTATCCGTGTGGCTGCTGCAATGCCGCAGTTGTGCACTTCACTCGGCAATAGAGAATAAAAAATCGGGCACCAGCCGTTTCTGTACAGACCCAAGCCCGTCTCCGGCCCGCAACTTTAAGCCCGACCACGGGCCCGGCCCGCAACTTCAGGCCACGGCCCGGCCAGGCCCGGCAAAATAAACCATGTCCCGGCACTGACCGGGCTTTCGGGCTGGCCCGAGCCCGCGCAGTAAACTAGCCTGTTCTGTGTTCATATCAGAGCTCCATGAATGAGCTAAGGTGAAAATTTCTATTTTAAGTTATCATTTTTTCTTTATTACACTTCCATTTTTGTGGCGAGCGAGTGGCCGGCCCTAATCCATTCAGCTCCGCTGCGAGTTGGACCGACAGCACCCGCCTTTCATCCTGTGTTAATGCGGAATGGTATTAGAACAAGTTGAGCTGTGCTCAAGTTGCATCGCACTGCAGGGCGGTGCATAATCACATGCGCAGCTCGCTACTGCCTGTACTGCTGCTCCCTCCGGAATCCATTTCAGTTCTGGCACCAATGCATGCTTAGTGGGTAGTGCTCAAGTCCCTAGATCAGCTTTAGATAGAGCCTGTTCTATGTTCTTAGGAGAGGTCCATGAAAGAACAAAGGCAGCAATTTCTCATTTAAGTTATTAATTTTCTTTATTACACCACCATTCTTGCGGCGAGCAAGTGGCCGGGCCTGTGGCATTCAGCTCCGCTGCCAGCTGCACCCACTGCACCCGCCTTTCGTCCTTTGTTAATGCGCAGTGGTATTACATGAAGTTGAGCAGTGCCTCAAGTTGAATCGTGCTGCAGAACGGTGCATAGACACCACGCTGCTCGCTACTGCCTGTACTGATCCCTTCAGAATCAATTTCAGTTCTGGCAAAATTCCATGCTTTGTGGGTAGTGCTCAAGTCCCTATATCAGCTTTAGGCAGCACCTGTTCTATGTTCATATCAGAGGTCCATGAATTAGCTAAGGTGCAAATTTCGCTTTTAAGTTATTAATTTTCTTTATTACACTTCCATTCTTGTGGCGAGCGAGTGGCCGGCACTGTGGCATTCAGCTCCGCTGCCAGCTGCATCCTAAGCCTCCGCCTTTCGTCCTGTGTTAATGCGCAATGGTGTTACAATAAATTGACCAGTGCCTCAAGTTGCATCGCACTGCAGGGCGGTGCATAAGCACCACGCTGCTCGCTACCGCCTGTACTGCTCCCTTCGGAATACATTTCAGTTCTGGCACCATTGCATGCTTTGTGGGTAGTGCTCAAGTCCCTAGTTAAGCTTCAGATAGCGCTGTTCTATGTTCATATCAGAGCTCCATGAATGAGCTAAGGTGCAGATTTCTATTTTAAGTTATTAATTTCCTTTATTACACTCCAATTTTTGTGGCGACGGGTGGCCGGACCTGTGGCAATCAGCTCCGCAGCAAGCTGCACCGACAGCAAGCGCCTTTCGTCCTGTGTTAATGGAGAATGGTATTACAAGAAGTTGAGCAGTGCCTCAAGTTGAATCGCGCTGCAAAGTGGTGCATAGGCACCACGTTGCTCGCTATTGCCTGTACTGCTCGCTTCGGAATTCATATAAGTTCTGGCGCGATTGCGTGCTTTGTGGTTAGTGCTTAAGTCCCTAGATCAGCTCTAGGTAGCACCGGTTCTGTGTTCATATCAGATTTCCATGAATGAGCAAGGTGCAAATTTTTCTTTTAAGGTATTAATTTTGTTTATTAAACTTTCATTCTTGTGGCGAGCGAGTGGCCGGACATGTGGCATTCAGCTCACCTTCCAGCTGCACACAGAGCACCCGCCTTTCGTCCTGTGTTAATTCGCAATGGTATTACAAAAAAATTGACCAATGCTTCAAGTTACATCGCACTGCAGAATGGTGCATAAGCACCGCGCTCCTCGCTACTGCCGGTACTGCTCCCTTCAAAATCCATTTCAGTGCGGGCATCATTGCATGATTTGTGGGTAGTGCTCAAGTCCCTAGATCAGCTTCAGATAGCGCCTGTTTTATGTTCATATCAGAGGTCCATGAATAAGCTAAGCGGCAAATTTCTATTTTGTTTATAATTCGCTTTATTACACTTCCACTCTTGTGGCGAGCAAGTGGCCGGCGCTATGGCATTGAGCTCCGCTGCCAGCTGCACACACAGAACTTGCCTTTCGTCCTCTTTTAATGCCCAGTGGTATTACATGAAGCAGAGCAGTTCCTCAAGTTGAATCGCGCTGCAGAGTGTTGATTAGACACCATGCTGCTTGTTGTTGTCTCTACTGCTCCTTTCGGAATCCATGTCAGTTCTGGCGCAATTGCGTGCTTTGTGGGTAGTGCTGAAGTCCTTAGATCAGCTTTAGGTCGCGCCTATTCTATATTCATACCAGAGGGCCATGACTGAGCGAAGGTGCAAATTTCTCACTTAAGTTTTTAATTTGCTTTATTACACTTCCATTCTTGTGGTGCGAAGCGAGTGGCCGGCCCTATGGCACTGAGCTCCGCTACCAGCTGTACTCATAGCAGCCGCCTTTCGTCCTGTGATAATGCGCAGCGGTATTACATGCCTCAAATTGAATAGCTCTGCAGAATGGTGCATAGACACCCGCTGCTCGGTGTTGCCTGTACTGCTCCCTTCAGAATACGTTTCAGTTCTGGCACCATTGCAAGCCTTGTGGATAGTGCTGAAGTGCCTAGATCAGCTTTAGGTAGCACCTATTCTATGTTCATAGCAGACGTCCATGACTGAGCTAAGGTGCGCATTTCTCATTTAAGTGTTTAATTTGCTTTATTACACTTCCATTCTTGTGGCGAGCGAGTGGGTGGCCCTATGGCATTGAGCTCTGCTGCCAGCTGTACTCACAGCAGCCGCCTTTCGTCCTGTGTTAATGCGCAGCGGTATTACATGAAGTTGAGTAATGCCTAAAGTTCAATCGCGCTGCAGAATGATGCGTATGCACCCGCTGCTCGCTGTTGCCTCTAATGCCCCCTTAAGAATACATTTCAGTTGCTTCACCATTGCATGCTTTGTGGATAGTGCTGAAGTGCCTAGATCAGCTTTAGGTAGCACCTATTCTATGTTCATAGCAGACGTCCATGACTGAGCTAAGGTGCGCATTTCTCATTTAAGTGTTTAATTTGCTTTATTACACTTCCATTCTTGTGGCGAGCGAGTGGGTGCCAGCTGTACTCACAGCAGCCGCCTTTCGTCCTCTGTTAATGCGCAGCGGTATTACATGAAGTTGAGTAATGCCTAAAGTTCAATCGCGCTGCAGAATGATGCGTATGCACCCGCTGCTCGCTGTTGCCTCTAATGCCCCCTTAAGAATCCATTTCAATTCTGGCACCATTGCATGTTTTGTGGATAGTGCTGAAGTGCCTAGATCAGCTTTAGGTAGCACCTACTCTATGTTCATTGCAGAGGTCCATGAATGAGCTAAGGTGCAAATTTCTCATTTAAGTTATTAATTTTCTTTATTGCACTTCCATTCTTGTGGCGAGCGAGTGGGTGGCCCTATGGCATTGAGCTCTGCTGCCAGCTGTACTCACAGCAGCCGCCTTTCGTCCTGTGTTAATGCGCAGCGGTATTACATGAAGTTGAGTAATGCCTAAAGTTCAATCGCGCTGCAGAATGATGCGTATGCACCCGCTGCTCGCTGTTGCCTCTAATGCCCCCTTAAGAATCCATTTAAATTCTGGCACCATTGCATGCTTTGTGGATAGTGCTGAAGTGCCTAGATCAGCTTTAGGTAGCACCTACTCTATGTTCATTGCAGAGGTCCATGAATGAGCTAAGGTGCAAATTTCTCATTTAAGTTATTAATTTTCTTTATTACACTTCCATTCTTGTAGCGGGCGAGTGGGTGGCCCTATGGCATTGAGCTCTGCTGCCAGCTGTACTCACAGCAGCCGCCTTTCGTCCTGAGTTAATGCGCAGCGGTATTACAGGAAGTTGAGTAATGCCTAAAGTTCAATCGCGCTGCAGAATGATGCGTATGCACCCGCTGCTCGCTGTTGCCTCTAATGCCCCCTTAAGAATCCATTTCAGTTCTGGCACCATTGCATGCTTTGTGGATAGTGCTGAAGTGCCTAGATCAGCTTTAGGTAGCACCTACTCTGTTCATTGCAGAGGTCCATGAATGAGCTAAGGTGCAAATTTCTCATTTAAGTTATTCATTTTCTTTATTGCACTTCCATTCTTAATCCGAGCGAGTGGCCGGCACCATGGGATTGAGCTCTGCTGCCAGTTGTACTCACAGCAGCCGCCTTTCGTCCTGGGTTAATGCGCAGTGAAATTACATGAAGTTGACCAGTGCCTCAAGTTGAATCGCGATGCATAGCAGTGCATAAGCAACACGCTGCTCGCTATTGCCTGTACTGCTCCCTTCAGAATCCATTTAATTCCATTTCAGAATCCATTTCAGGTGCATAGGCACCACGCTGCTCGCTGTTGCCTGTACTGCTCGCTTCGGAATTCATATGAGATCTGGCGCGATTGCGTGCTTTGTGGTTTTTGGTGAAGCCCCTAGATAAGCTTTAGGTAGCACCTGTTGTATGTTTATAGCACGGATCTATGAGTCAGCAAAGATACAAGTTTCTTGTTTAGTTAATTTTTTTTATTACACTTGCATTCAGCTCCACTGCAAACTGCACCCTCAGCACCCGCCTTTCGTCCTGTGTTAATGCGCAGAGGTGTTACATGAAGTTGAGCAGTGCCTCAAGTTGAATCGCGGCGTAGAGCGATCCATAGGTACCATGCTGCTCGCTGTTGCCGGTACTGCTCGCTTCGGAATTCATATAAGTTCTGGCGCGATTGCGTGCTTTGTTTGTATTGCTGAAGTCCCTAGATCAGGTTTATGTAGCTCCTGTTCTATGTTCATGGCAGAGGTCCATGAATGCTGTAATTTTCTTTATTACACTTCCATTCTTGTGGCGAGCGAGTGGCCGGTCCTATGGCATTCAGCTCCACTGCCAGCTGCACCCACAGCACCCGGCTTTCGTCCTGTGTTAATGCGCAGTGGTCTTACATGAAGTTGAGCAGTGCCTCAGTTGAATCGCGCTGCAGAGTGGTGCATAGGCACCACGCTGCTCGCTGTTGCCTCTACAGCTCTCTTCGAAATCCATTTTAGTTATGGCGCCGTTGCATGCTTTGTGGGTTGTGCTGAAGTCTATAGAAAAGCTTTAGGTGCACCTGTTCTATGTTCATAGCAGAGGTCCAAGAATGAGGTAAGGTGCAAATTTCTCATTTAAGTTATTAATTTTCTTTATTACACTTCCATTCTTGTGGCGAGCGAATGGCCGGCACTATGGGATTGAGCTCTGCTGCCAGTTGTACTCACAGCAGCCGCCTTTCGTCCTGGGTTAATGCGCAGTGGTATTACATGAAAGTGACCAGTGCCTCAAGATGAATCGCGATGCAGAGCAGTGCATAAGCAACACGCTGCTCGCTATTGCCTGCACTGCTCCCTTAGGAATCCATTTCAGTTACTGCACCATTGCATGCTTTGTGGATAGTGCTGAAGTCCCTAGATCAGCTTCTGGTAGCGCCTGTTCTATGTTCTTAGGAGAGGTCCATCAATGAGCAAAGGTTAGGAATTCCTCATTTAAGTAAATAATTTTCTTTATTACACTTCCATTCTTGTGGCGAGCGAGTGGCCGGCATTATGGCATTCAGCTCCGGTGCCAGCTGAATCCACAGCACCCACCTTTCTTCCGGTGGTAATCCGCAGTGGTATTTCAAGAAATTGAGCGCTTCCTGAAGTTGAATCGCCCTGCAGAGTGGTGCATAAGCACCACGCTGCTCGCTGTTGCCTGTACTGCTCGCTTCGGAATTCATATAAGTTCTGGCGCGATTGCGTGCTTTTTTGGTAGTGCTGAAGTCCCTAGATCAGCTTCCGATGGCACCAGTTCTATGTTCTTAGGAGAGGTCCATCAATAAGCAAAGGCCGAAATTCCTTATTTAAGTCAATGATTTTCTTTATTACACTTCCATTCTTGTGGAGAGCGAGTGGCCGGCCCTATGGCATTCAGCTCCACTGCCAACTGCACCCTCAGCAAGAGCCTTTCGTCCTGTGTTAATCCGCAGTGGTATTACATGAAGCTAAGCAGTGCCTCAGGTTGAATCGCACTGCACAGCAGTGCGTAAGCAACACGCTGTTCGCTATTGCCTGTACGGCTCCTTTCGGAATCCATTTCAGTTCTGACGCCATTGCGTGCTTTGTGGGTAGTGCTGAAGTCCCTAGATCAGCTTTAGGTAGCAACTGTTCTATGTTTATAGCAGAGGTCCATGAATGAGGAAAAATACAAATTTCTCCTTTAAGATATTAATTTTCTTTATTACATTTCCATTCTTGCAGCGAGCGAGCGGCCGGCCCTAAAGCATTCAGCTCCGCTGCCAGCTGCACCCACAGCACCAGTCTTTCGTCCTGTGTTAATGCGCAGTTGTATTACATGAAGTTGGCTGGTTGGCTGTTTTATGCGGTTCAATGTCCCAAAGCGACTGAGGCTATGAGAGACGTCGTAGTGGAGGGCTTCTGAAATTTCGACCACCTGGGGTTCTTTAACGTGCACTGACATCGCACAGTACACGGGCCTCGAATTTCTCCTCCAAAGAAATTCAACCGCCGCGGCCGGGATCGAACCCGCGCCTTTCGGGCCAGCAGCCGAGCACCATAGCCACAGAGCCACCGCGGCGGCTACATGAAGTTGAGCAGCGCCTCAAGTTGAATCACGCTGCAGCGTGGTGCATAGGCACCACGCTGCTTGCTGTTGCCTCTACTGCTCGCTTCGGAATTCAAATAAGTGCTGGCGCGATTGAGTGCTTTGTGGGTAATGTTGAAGTCCCTAGATCAGCTTTAGGTAGCTCCTGTTCTATGTTATAGCAGAGGTCCAAGAATGAGCAAAGTTGCAAATTTCTAATTTAAGTTATTAATTTTCATTATTACCCTTCCATTCTTGTGGCGAGCGAGTGGTCGGCCCTATAGCATTCAGCTTCGCTGCCAGCTGCCCCCCCAGCACCTGCCGTTCGTCATTTGTTAACGCGCAGTGTTATTACAAGAAATTGACCAATGCGTCAAGTTGAATCGCGCTGCAGAGTGGTGCATAGGCACCACGCTGCTCGCTGTTACCTGTACTGGTCGCTTCGGAATTCATATACGTTCTGGCGCGATTGCATGCTTTGTGGGTAGTGTTGAAGTCCCAAGATCAGCTTTAGGTAGCACCTGTTCTATGTTTATAGCAGAGGTCCATGAATGAGCAAAGATACAAATTTCTCTATTATGCTATTAATTTTGTTTATTACACTTCCATTCTTTCGGCGACCGAGTGGCCGGCCCTATAGCATTCAGCTCCGCTGCCAGCTGCGCCCACAGCACCAGCCTTTCGTCCTGTGTTAATGCACAGTTGTATTACATGAAGTTGAGCAGTGCCTCGAGTTGAATCACGCTGAGTGGCTTAGAAAGGCAATGTCATCGGTGAATCGCAAATTACTCAGGTATTCTTCATTAACTCTTATCCCCAACTCTTGCCATTTCAGACCCCGGAATAGCTCCTGTAAGCAAACGGTGAACAGCATTGGCGAGATTGTGTCTCCCTGCCTGACACCTTTCTGTATTGGAATTTTACTACTGATTTTATGGAGAACTATAGTAGCAGTGCAATCGTTATAAATATCTTCCAATATTTTCGCATAACACTGTGCCAAACCATGATTCCCCAATGCCTGCATGACAGCTGAGGTTTCCACTGAGTCAAATGCTTTCTCGTAATGAATGAAGGCTGTATATAGGGATTGGTTATATTCTGCGCATTTCTTTGTCATCTGACTTATAGCATGAATGTGGTCTATTCTAAAGTATCCTTTACGAAAGCCTGCCTGATTATTTTGTTGACTGATTTCTAAGGCTGTCCTGACTCTCTTAGCGATTACATTAGTAAACATTTTGTACGCAACGGACAGTAAGCTGATCGATCTAATTTTTCAAGTCCTTGACGTCTCCATTCACATGAATTAAGATAATGTTAGCGTTCTTTCAAGCTTCTGGTTCAAGGTATTGATTGCGTATACAAGGTGGCAGTTTTTCTAACAAAATCTCTCTTCCGTACTTCAAGAAATCTGCTGTTACCTGGAGCTCACCAGCTGCTTTCGCCCTTAGCATTGTTCCTAAGGCTTCCTTTATTTCCTCCTTCGTTACTGCCGGGATGTCTCATTGCTGTGCTCGACTGCATCTCAGTAACTTGATGATTACATTCGCTACTGTATACATTTGTGGACAACGCTTCGGCTGCTGTATCACATTTTACATATCAAGAACGGATGCAGCACCTGTTAAAATTCTCGTGGACCGCTCACTCATTCTCTGGCATAGAAAAAAGCGCTTGTAGTGCAATGTGCTCTATCTGGCATGCCCACATCGAAAGATTCGTATGTGCGCTCATAAAAAAGAGAGCTTTTTTAGTGGTTCATTTCTATTGTTTACGAATGAATCAAGGCCTCCAACTAACAGATCAATGCATGTGAACTCGATTGCTTCTACTACATAAAAATAAATATTAATAGTAATAATTCACATAACTTTGCTGATCGTCAGGGCACTACCTGCGCAAATCCGGACACCGGTGGGCAGGGCTATATAAGGGTTGAACCGAGATTGCGCTTACGATTGAAAAGTTATGAGCTTTTATTTCATGCTAGAGCCTAGTGTGAAATTCTGTTCCATGCTGTTTATCTGATGGATGTGTTTTTATGTGTATGCACACGTATGTTTGTGCGTATATGTGGAGCACTACACGACTGGGGAGATCAGTGTCACGTTAACGAGAAATGGCAGCAAAACTGCGAATATAGCGCCGGAAATTGCATCGGTAGTCACTCCATCTGGCGCAATGAGAATATATTAAAAGGATTTCTTTATTTTGTTTTGTGTTAATTCAACGCATACTCAAGAGAAACTCATGTGCCAGTTTTCAACATGCGCTCAACAAGCTGTCAACACTGCATCAGCGAAAACTCTCCACGTTTTCAACACACACACAACAGGGTGTGTTGGGGGTTGCTGTAGTTTCAACATAAAGTCAACATGCATTTTCGTAACGGATGTATGACTCGTGGGGCGAGCAGCAAGTGTCCTCGATACACTGGCATGAGGTCTGTGAGGTTTTATTCTCAGGTAGATTTAAACTAGTATACCGAATAGGTGCGGAGATTATGTTCCGACCATACCTCAACCTTTGGCCGCGAGCCGCTGTTGGGTACATTGCTGAGCACCGCCTCGAGCTGAAAGCAAAAAACGCATGTAACTTGAGGCAAACACTATAAAAAGGCACACAATTACAAAGATACACTAGGTAAGTCTTTTGCAATAGACTTCCGCTTGTGCGTCGATAGCGGGTACCTGATGTGTGCGCGTCCTTTGCTTAAGGGCGCAAATGAGACTCGAACGAGCTGCATGAAAACTGTGAAGTAGACATTCGTAGGCGTTATGGAAAATGCTTAAAACGCATGAAATCGACAATTACCTCTATTGTACACTGAGTGTCCTACCAGTGCATCACATGATGCCCATCCCACGTCCTGTACGACCTATGCGATTTCGCCTAATGATGTTCTGCCAACAGAAGTGGCCTATGTTTACGCCCGACAGATCTGCCTCTAGGCACGAAATTAAGCTCTGCAGATAATCCATTACAAATGATTCTCATGCGTTCAGACCTCTTGGAGTCCTATGATCTGTGCTTCATTATCTCTGGATCTCCACCCTTTCAGCTTAGACGTCTGTTCTGGGTTTACGAATACGCCGAGACGGCCTTATATGGGCTAAGGCAAGCCCCTGATCAGTGGTATCGGTTCATACCACCAACCGTGATTTAATTCTTTGCGCTTAACTTAAAGCTAAGTTTCTCCTTTGCCTCCGAAAATTACCTATTTACCTTCATGCACATGTGCCTATATAATCGTTTTCCTCTAGTGAGAATTACGTTCACTGCTACTGCGCTCAATATATAAAGCATTTATTTGTACCGAAAAGTCGGCTTTAAAGCTAACTCAACCGCTGCCGTATATTTTACACAAAAAATGCAGCACTTAATTATTTTTTTTTATTGAGGTTGGTTTAAAAGTAGTTTTCACACATGCATTACCACTAAATTGCTCCAGAGGTGCTCCCTATTTACATATGCCGCCGCGGTGACTGTGGTTATGCCACTCGGCTGCGTTCCCAAATGACGCGGGTTCAATTTTTGCCGTGGCAGTCGCACTGCTGGAGACCCATTGTGCGATCTCAGTGCAAGACCGCAACCCCTTGCGGTCGAAATTTTCTGGAGCTCTCTACTACGTCGTCCCTCATAGCCGGAGCCGCTTTGGGACGTTAAGCCCCTTAATCATTTCTACATTGTGTAGTGACCACAGTGCAAGAGTATCACTATGGTGTAATAAGCTGTATAACACCTAGACATTTATCAACTAACATCGTCTATTTGTCACCAGTAGCGAACACCGCGTAACTGAGTAGGGATGTTTTACTCTGAGAAACCCAAGCTCTCGGGCGAGACACTCATCACTGCAGACACTTTCTCCTCGGTAAAAATCTTGCTTTCTGCGCTCGCACCAACCATTTCAGACGGACAACAAAATCGATCAGATGTAGTGAAAATCGGAAATTCGCGGTTATTTTGAATAATGTTCACTGCCTCGTGGTACGTGGCGACGGCTGAGCTAACGAGAAGAGCGATTTCCTGGGCTTGTTTACGTCGAAAACAAAAAACTGCATCAGCATACCACGCATGCCGTATTAAGTGAGACCCTCTAGGGCAAGCTGTTGTTGCATGGCACAGCGTCGAGCAGGGCTGGGTACCGTAACTAGACTACCACCTCCTCCAAAACAGCCTCTAGACCGGGGACCCCGCTCACCGGTGTATCGTTTGGGGTCCTGCTCGCATGGGCCTTGAGGCGCGCCTTCTAACCGGACATTCCCTTCTGAATCCGACGTTCAGGATCTCGAATTCACAGCAGCTTACTCATTCAAAGACATTTACTTCATCAATATGGACATGGCCGTTATTCCCGCCCTTGTGAAGGTCTCTCAAAAGCAGAAAAGCAGCTTCAGCTTCGCCTGTATACTCGTACTTTGCTGTGCCCGGCAGCACTCAAACACCCTTCCTTCTCGGGCCGCCCTTGCTGCTTGCGCGCGACTGAGTGAGGCCGTCAGAATTGGGAAATCCCAATAAATGGTTTTGCTTGCGGGCTATTCCTCGGTGGTGAGGTTCTTCGCGGCCACAGCTTTGGTCGAGCTAGCGGAATTGCGTTGGCCCTGAGTGCAGCGTCGAAACTGCGCTAGAAATCCCCCAAAATTTATTTGTTCATAAATTAGCTATTTGTCGTCACGATAATCCGTCAAACTGCCCATAAGAGAGGTGTTTACTTCCGGATTGTATTTGATGCAGCATGCAGCTATGAATAATTGAACCTATGTGGTGTTCCATGAATTCAGCTCTAAAAATAAATTACCACAATCGAGCGATGTTACATGCTTTTTCGTATTCGCGAAAATTACGCGGCCTTCTTAATTACTCCTCCTGATATCTTCCCGGCACGTGGTGTGAGGAAGAAGACTGTCTACAGCTAGTACAGGCTGCAAAAGCGCGGGAGTCAAGAGAGACGAAGAGGGAAATGATCTTTACGGACAGAAAGCAAGGAATAATGGTGGTAGTTTTCTTCAAGTGCAAGATATGAAAAGCAGGAAAAGGGCCCATAAAATGCGGAGAAGCATTGAAAGGGATGCCAAAGAAACTGGATTTAAGAGTGATGTAACGGGCATAGTTGTTGCACGGCAACAACAAAGCCGATACAAGATTAGACAGTGACACATTTTCTGAGGAGTATTTCCGCGTTCAAACGAAGCGAACCATATACGCGAGCCTATTCAGATGTGATGGCGAACAGGAATCGTAGAGAGGTGCGCTATTTAACTAAATCAGAGTGTTCATCGAAGCAGCCAACCATATGGCCTTATTGGTGTCACTGGGGCTTGAAGCCACTTTTGGGATGAAAAACCTGCCATTTGCGTAGTGAACTAGGTAGGCGCGCTGTACGCCGCCCTTGAGTAGTCGCGCGATTAGGTTTGACTTGGATGAGCAATGGCATTCTGCCTCAAGACACCCCACCGGCTTCCAGTTGTTTCAACAAAACAGGCACCACTACTGTTACACATGCATTTTAGTGGCTTAATTGGCTGGGTATCTAAAAAAATACTTTTATTTGAATGAATAAGCTTTCTGTGATTTAATGTGGGGTTATATTGTCACAAAAGCCCCCCTCACTCCATGGCGTATCAACATGATGTGCGTAAATATTTTGATGAAACGCAGCAACAAGATAGTTTTACTTGCAACTTAGGTTGCTATCGGTTCCTTCGCATTACTGGAGCTCACTAACTTTTTAAGCGAAAAATAAATGAATCGTGCAGTAAGCGGTTAAGCGCTATCAATAAAAGACATTTATTTCTTGTATGCAGTGCACAATGCTACTTGTAAAACGTGCTAGCTAGTTTTTATGTTTTCTTCGGTTGGAATGTGTTTATTTTTGTTTTTAAGATGTCTGCTTCCTCCCCCCTCTCCCCCCCCCCTACCTCACGCCCTTGCTTTGAACCTTTATAAAACCTTTAAGCGCCAATAAAGCGTTTATTGGAAGTTCAGCGTTTAGTTGAAGTTTAGCGACTGTGTCCTGCCTTTTCCCGTCATTTTGCGCCATGGAACCTCATGTGAACGACCTGCTAGCTCCAACCATCACCCTTATAACATTGAATGAGGTTCTCCTTGGGCAACGTGGAGGTATCGAATAACTATTGATGTGACTTTGCGTCAAACATGCGGCAGGGCGAGCAGATAAGCATCACTGACCACTGCACATGAGCACTAAGCTATTGCAACAGGCGATCACACTAGTGTTGTGCACTGCAAGTCTTCGGCTTGACTTCTATCTGTGCGCGTCATGATAGGAAAGGAATCGCGCTTTGGAGCACCTGGCGCTGCTGTCCATCTGCAAAAACCTGGGTTCGCACAATCCTTCAAGGTTACCACTGCTAATCCACCAGGGATTTTCGTTATCATAAGCCTCGACCAGTTTGTGCGCTCTCCTTGCTCTGTCACAGCGCACTATTTCAGGAATCTCTCTTTACCATATTCATCTCATTGTTCGGGTAAGCGAGAGCACGTATTAGTCTGCAGTGACAGTTTATGCTTTCAGCCGTCTCTAGATATTTGAACGACGTATACCATTTCAAACGACCGCACAACCCGATACCCACCGCACTCCTCACATATGAGTTTCTATGCTTTTCATACACCTGACACTGATTTAGTTGATGGAAGGTTCAATTGATCTTGCTACATTTGGAAGTGTGCATAAAAGCCCCGTTTTGGTTGGTTCGGTTTATTAGGTTCAACGTTCCAAAGCAACTCAGGCCATGAGAGATGCCGAAGTGAATCGCTCCGGAAATTTCGACCGCCTGAGGTTCTTCATCGTGCACTGAGAGCGCACATTACACGGGTCTCTAGTGTTTCGCCTCCATCAAAATTCGTCCGCGGCGGGCGGCATCGAACCTGCATCGTTCGGGTCTGCAGTTTCAAGGCGCAGATGCTCACCTCACATGAAACGAAGAAATATGTGGTAGAACACTGCGATAAAAGCTTAAAGATCTCGAATTTAAGTAATTAGGCACTGAGAACAGGTCGTGAGATGCTCACTTTTAGTTTGTGAACACACTTTGACTGCCATGATGAACCTAAACCTAAAATAGACATTGGCACCGATTGCAAATCTATTGAGAAGAAAGGAAGCTATTTTTGTGTAATCAATGTCACTGTTTTGAGAGAATCGTTGCGACAACCGCTAGTTTCCATTTAAAAAAAAAACGTGCGCAAGCTTAAGGATGCTCACTTCACAACAAACGAAGAAATCGGTGGTAGCTAGACTGTGCTAAGAAAAAACTGGCTAAACATTTTCTGCAGCACGCCTTATATTTTCAGCGCGCGAAATCTGCACAGACTGCGAAGACTGGCCTTGGACTGAAAGCAGTTGCATCGCTACCTGGGTTTACGTTTAACACCTGGCCGGCGCCTCCGGCCGAGGAGAAAAGTGATCCCTTCCAGAGATAGCCTCGGCGTAAGTTCATAATGGTGTAACATCCAAGCGACTCACCATAGTTTCTTGAAATTCCACTGTGTATTATACAGCCACGTGACACCCTCGCTGCACGGTGGATAAGTCAAAGAGCCCTTGTAGGAGTACATGTCGACTGGCGCATCGTACCGAAAAAACCGGCCAGAGACACGCCCTGCACCACACCAAGGCACCCAAGCTGACTTAAAAATTATTAAATTTAGTTTTTGAGCATATTTAGGCACAACGCAGAAAAAAAGGGTCCAAATTTCTCAATTCAGTCAAGAATGAAATGCATGAAGGATTTTTGTCGTGCCGTTTCTTGGGTACAATGTACAACCCCAAACCCCCCAAGCAGTTGTATCTAGAATATAATTTTCCAGCCAAAGATTTGAAAATGTTCTCTAAATATTTCACGCAAATGACAATAGGCTCCTTGCTGCAAAATAAATAGTTGAAGCTTCTCGAGATGCTATGAAATGCGGCTACAGAACCGCTGAGGCTGCTGTTGAGATTAATTACAATAAAGAAGCATGCAGTTTTTCAAAAAAATTTCAACATTAAGGATCTTGAACTCTAAACTGTCACTTAAGTTATGATTGAAATATCAGGAATAATTCACCTGATCAGATTCCACATAATGTTTTTTTGTAAAACAAGCCCTACCAAACAAGCACGCAAGCATTATGCAAAAGAATTCCAAGCTTGCAAAGAGACGCTACCTCAGAACCACTAGGCAAGCAGCCTATTTTTCTTTCATATGGTGGTGCGATAGTCCGTGTAGCCAGTATGTACTCGTATATGTTTCAAAGGAACTCTAATAACAGGGTTCGTGCTGCTTCGTATTTGGCGCTACTAAAGGGTCATGATCTGTAGCATAGCAGCCGAGAAATTGGTTGGTTGGTTGGTTTATGGGGTTTAACGTCCCAAAGCGACTAAGGCTATGAGAGACGCCGTAGTGGAGGGCTCCGGAAATTTTGGACCACCTGGGGTTCATTAACGTGCACTGACATCGCACAGTACACGGGCCTCGAATTTCTCCTCCAAAGAAATTCAACCGCCGCAGCCGGGATCGAACCAGCGTCTTTCGGGCCAGCAGCCGAGCACTATAGCCACTGAGCCACCGCGGCGGCTGCAGCCGAGAAATTGGTAGCAATTAATTTCGCTGAGATTTCCACTAAGCGTCGACTGGACTGAGGGTAAAATTTCACCGCCATGACGCATTTCTATGCACGACTGCTGTTATGGTATTTTAAGTGGGCGAGCCTGAAAGCGAACGATGAAACGAGTCACCGACGTGCCCCGAGGAGGGCTCCTCTTCCTGTAAAAGGGAGAACGTTTAGTATTGTTTCTCTTTCCCCCTGTAACTGGGTGCCGCTGAGAAGGCAGCCGCTGCTCTGGGAAATCGTCAAATCCCTGCCTTTCGTATGAAGCCTGCTGCACGGCACGTGGGCACGAACGGTGCCATGTTGACCCTTCTATAGTCCAGAGTATCTAACAGTATTCGGATCCGGGAAGACGGCGAAGCTGGGGGTGAAAGAGGCCCGCACAATGAGGCGGGGACGGCAGCTCTGTCCGCTGTCGCGCCAGGTGCAGCAAGAGGCTCCTCCTCGTCTGAGAGAACGGCGGGCCTATTTCGCAGCCGCACGTGGTCCACAGCGTTCCTCATAAATGAAGCGACGAAGATATTGTGGGATGGCGAACCGTTCCGGCATTCCAATCTGGGCGTGGTCAGATGTTTCGAAAAAAGACATGCTTGCCGGACTAACGCAAAGATCTTTTGCGTACGTTGCTATCGCAGCGCATATTTTGCTTCAATCGCTTAAAGCCCACATACGTTCTTAGGCCGAGGTGCAATCCTTGAGTGGGCGCTTGCAGCTGCCAGTCCATGAGGAGCTCAGCGGGAGGGGACCCAGAGAACGCGTGTGGCGTCGTTCTGCAGGAAAGCAGGATCCGCTCGATGTTTGGACATCCCCAGGCGCCGCCTTCTTAATTGTCTGCATGACGCTTTCCGCTGCTCCATTCGATGCTGGGTGCAATGGCGGAATCCGGTTTCGCCGGATGCCGTTTTTGCTGACGAAGTCTGCGTACCTATACCTGGTGAATACGGTGCCGTTGTCGCAGACAATGGTGTCTGGTATGCGATGTGCGCAAAATATGCTTCGGAGGCATCGAATCATGTCGTCCGCGTAAGGTGCATAAAAGGGAAGCATCTCTACCCATTTAGAGTAGGCATTGACTAGGCTGAAAAAGTAGTCTGATATGAACCACCAAAGTTGACAAACAGTCTAGACTATGGTTTATTCGGAAACGGCCACGGATTCATGATTTCCGTCCCATTCCCTGGGGTCGAAAGATTTTAAAAATCGCACTTTGTGTGCAATGTTGATGTTGACCGCTTCCCACCAGATCTGGCTCCGTGCGACTGCTGTCTTTTTTTCCACACCTGGGTGATTTTCACGAATCAAAAAATTGAGGCAAGGCTTCTGTTAATAGCTGACTAATTTTTTCCTGCTTTAATTGGGCTCCTCAATGCGAAATCAATAGGATGTTCCCGTGTTTTGTCTGTGCGCTAGAGTAGCTTCTATTCCTGATGACGAAGTGTTGCAGTTGAGAAAGATTTGCTTTTACGAATCGAAATGATGTAGTACCGATGCAGAAGACAGTACATCTTAACTCTCTGAAAGCTAGGTGCTCTACACTTACCCACTTCCACAGAGTTTTTGTAAGTAGCATATTCAAGGGCCGAACAACTGTCGAAAGCTTAGGTGGAAAACGCGTTGAAGATGCCTGACATCTTTGGGACTTGTGACATTCAGGACAGCTTCTATCTTCCTTGCTGTTGCCCTCACGACATCTTCGTTTATGACATGGTCCACAGTTGCTAGAATGAACGTATATCTAAATGGAGCTTGACGCCTGCTTGCTGTAGACGCTGTTGCACACTGGCCACGTTCTTCAAGTGTTCTGCGTAGTCTATTCCCGTTATCAAGACGTTATCAAAGTACACGGTGATGTGTCGCATCTCCTGTAGCAAATGTTTTAGTTCTCTCTTGAATATGGCTGGCGCTGAAGCTACTCCGATAGGCCACCCGGTGTACTGAAGGAGGCCTTGAGGCGTGTTGATGGTCAGTAGCCTCTGTGGCATGGTGTTAATTTCTACCTGCTGGTAATGTCTTCAGCCTCGCAAATTTTCGGCCACCTCAAAATTTCTCCCGTAGGTTCTCGAATCGCGGCAAGGGGATATTTTTCGAGCACTGCGTCACCACAGTGACCTTGAAGTCGCCACATGTGCGCACGCGGCCGTCTTACTTCAGCACAGGAACTGCGGCTGCCCCGTCGGATGTTCTTACTGGTGTAAGTACCCCTTATCGTTCTATTCTTTGCAACTTGTCTGCTACCTTGTCTTGCAGTGCGAAAGGAATTGTTTGCGGTTTGAAGAAATTAGGAACTGGATCTTCCTTGACGACAATTTTGGCTTTCACACCTTTGAATGTTCATAGTCCCTCTGAAAATACTTCTTTCTAGCAAGTAAGCAACTCCTTAACGCTCGTGATTCAATGTATCTGACGTCATTGAGTTCGAGCTGCAGCGCACTGATCCACTTTCGTTCGAGAAAGGTTGGAGACTGGTCCGAAGCTAAAAATAAAGGCAGGGTTGCCCCTCTTCGTTTGACCTGGACCGGAACGGTTACCTTTACCCTACCGGGTGTCATTCTTCCGCAATAACTCTTCAGAATCACGTCTCAGGGGTCTACTAACAGCTCAGGAAGCCACTGTTGGAATGCGGCCTCCCCAATTGCACTGACACTGGCCCCAGTGTCCACCTTCATTCTAAGAGGCCTGCCTGAGCAGCATAGAGCAGCTCTCCACAGCGATAGCAACTTATCGTCTGTTTCATATGCGCTGGGCATGGCACTGTGAACTGGGTGCGCTTCGGCCATACTCGAGCTTGCATCAGTATGCTAAAGTTATTTCGCCATTTTCATTGCAAACAGGAGCTTGACTTCCGACTCGAACGTTAGGTTTGATTCTTAAGGCCGGTGCCGCTGCATTGGCACGTTATTACAGGCGCAGAGGAGTCTGTCCCTAAGCATGTCAGGAAAGAAGGTGCCGTACCCACTCAGTTTGCTGAAAGCTTTTTAAGTGATGTAATTAGTCGCTGACGTATCTTCCGGTTGGCGAGAGCGACTATTGAATTTGAAGCCGCAAGCCTCCACGGAAGGCTTTGCAGTGTAGGGGCCCAAGAGCACGGCGAAATGCGGTGTTTTAGGCGTCAGCAGGCTCCATTTTAAGGAGTAGGTATTGGGCCGCAGCAGGTCAAGAACACGGACCTGTTCCTCTCCTCTGGAACGCGGTCGGCATCGAAGAAGAGATTTACACGCTCCAAGTACTCCGTCCAAGCTCCTCCTCCGCAGTGGATTTGCTCAATTGATCCGAAGGTAGGCATGGTTGCAGATAAAGTAACGCGATGCCGGAAAACATTCACCTCGTCGCCACAGTGGTTCTTGGATTGTAAGTAGGTGAGCCTGAAAGCGAACGTCGAAACCGATCACCGACGTGTCCTGAGGAGGGCGCAGTAAGAGGCGCACTGTAAACCGACAGTACACGGTCCTAGCGGGAGTCACACTGGCCCGTATCCCTGAAAAGGGGGCATCGTTTATCGCTTTCCTTGTTCCCCGTGCAGTTGGGCGCCGCTGAGAAGGCGCCTACGGCGTCCGTAGCGTCCGATGCTTTGGGGAATATTCATCAATCCACCAGAGCCGGCTGCGCTCAAAGTTTGGCCTATCAAAACAACTATGTAGCAGCCACCGCCGGATGCCGACTCGAGCCTTGTGTCCCGCGTCTACCCTTTCGATTTCAAGTGGCAGCTTTGCTTTCCCCAACTATCGTGAATGATGTCCGATGTTGTGAATTGCCGACGTCGAATCTTCGCTGATGCTGCTTATATTTTGCTTATTTACATATTTGTCACGTTGCACAAACCAGCCAATCGAGAGGTAGCTTTTATGGGGTGGTTTCTCTCCGGAGGACAGCGCTTTCACTGAGACCAAGCAGACTGCATTATGGCAGCTGGTAATGAAATGTGAAGGCATATAGAATGGAGGTTTTCTAATGTTTTCTGGCGACGATAATTTTTCAAAAATTCCTCATTCCTCAACCACCAAATTTCGCCTGTATGTCGAAAACTAATGTCGCCAACCCGAGACGGTCATTTTTTTCGAGATTTCCTGAACGAAAGATTCCACCCTCTTGCCTCCTTCATGCCGCGCTTATTGACTGTCGTTTGACCGCCAACGCCACTTTCAGACGTTCCCTCGCCGTTCTCTAATAATGTGCAATCTGCCACTTTGTTTTCCGCAGGCCGGCGGTTTTCGAAGAGCTCGTCAACACAGCGGGACGTAAAGTTTAGAGTGACCACCTGCGGCATGGAGGCGCGCGCCGTTGATGCGCGGGAAGCCTGGTGATTCAGATGCGTCCTCAGTTGCGTTTCTGGACTTGCTAGGATGCTGCTTCATCCGACTCTCGTTCATGGAATTTCCGAGAAGCATCTGGGGCAGCGCGTCGACTAGTTCATATTCGGTCCCGGTTCGAGCGGCTGTTTTGAATGGAATATTGACGTTACAGGTTTAAATTAACGCAGTGGATGTCTCCGCGGGTACAAGACACCTACGCAATAAAACGAGACGTTAAGAGACGGGTGGGCACTCTACTTGCCAGTGTGATTTATTAGAACAATTGTTGTTTGAACTAAACATACGGCGCATGCGCATCCTCAACTACTCACAAGACACGGGCGTTGATGACACCTTTGATCACCATTTACCCTCCAGGCATGCACGTTCCTTGTTCTTTAAACACAGCGACTGTGAATTACAAGTCTAACTTTATAAACAATGGCATAAAAAGGGGCCTATAAGATAAGACATGTGAAAGCCTTCGTCGAGTGCGAGGCTGGTGTAGTTATCGCAGTCCGTTGACTTGGGAAAGTATATAGGACAGAAAACCATTTGCGTTACACGTTTGCAGGATAACTCCCTAGGATGAAAAGACTTATACGAAGACATTCGTCTATTGCCGGAGCTTCAAAAAAGGCAAACTGAGGAGTTGTTCAAGAGCAAGAAATCTTTGAAGCGTGCTTACATGGACGGTAAGTAATAATGATGAAAGGCGTCATCAATGCGCGTGGCATGGGAGTAGTCGAGGATACATTTACGTCCGATATTACGCGCGGTAATTGTTATATCGCGATGGAAAGAAGCGCAAAAAACGCGGTGCCTACGCGCTGCGCTTTTATTTCTATTTATCGTGATTTAAGCTGGTTGCTAAAAAGCTGCTGTGTTCGCATTTCTTTTCACCGCCCCTGTAGGTTTCAAAAAAGCGCAGTTTGAAGGCCAGCGCCTGTCCACGCGTCTTTGTATGCGCTATGACTCCCCTCTTGTTACAGTTTTACGATGCACCAAATAGCCCAACGGCATGCTGTATCGCGATCTTATATGTCCCATTTGCAGTGTACGCTCATTTTAACAGGTTTTATACCTCCTACTTACTCGGCGGAGGGCGCCTGACTTACTGGACCAATGGCGTGCCCAGCAATGGGGCCTGAAGTGGTGGTTTTCTAGCCGGAAACTAAAAGAAAAACCTCAAATACTGACATATATTTTCCCCACGGTAGGAAATGAGAAGGGGCTCAATACTTAAAAGTCATTAGGTGGTAGTCCTGTATTTAAAATAATTTTTCAATAATCGGGTCCTCACCCGACTCGTAGCAAAATACTACTAAATATGCACTTCATCAATGTCTGGTCGTCGAAAATTGAGCGAATCTCGCTACTAGTGGCCCCTGCGAATGGGGCATTCCGCCATCTTCCCTTGTCAGCAGCCAAATTTTTTTGGACCAAGAGGAAGAAAGAGGAAGATCAAACAAGGCGATAAACGATGCAAACACAAAGGACATCTCTGCTTGCATCGTTTATTGCCGGGTTTGATCTTGCTTTTGGTCGAGTAAAACGTGGTATGCAAATATATTAAGTTTAATTTTCTCAGCTTTCAAATTTTCTGCGATCACTCATCCTTGCAGCATTTTAGAATGAAAGCATAAATATTGACACTGAGGAATACAATGATGACCTCTATTTTGTTTGTTTTGATTGTTCAACGTCACCGGGTTGACTTTACAAGAATGTTAATTGTAATTGCTTAGCAATTTTACCAGCTGGCTGAAAATAATATGCTATTCTGAAAACTGCATAAAAATTATTGATCGGCCTGGATTGAGCTGTCGGTGTATAAGCATCGAAAATTATTTTAGTCGCAGCGTCCCCCCTTAAGAGGCTAGTGGCTGCTCTACAATAATCACATTAAAAGGCCCCCTCTGGATTTTTTTCTTATGCTCTACTGCTTCAATTAGATTTAGACGACGGGCCGAGGGCAATTGAGGGAAAACGCAGTAAATTCGGGACAGAGGCTTATGTAACCTATAGGCTAAAAATCCTCGTTATGCGGTTTGTACACAAACGAGCAAAATGAGACTTCAGAGCGAGGGTTGTCGATCTCATATTCCATTCTCTAGCGGTGTCGCAGGCGTCAGCAAAGGGCAAAATTGCGGTGGCAGTGGTGACTTGCACGGTTACACTTATTGCATAAAAGAAGCCTAGCAGCAGCTGCTGTGCGGAGGGAGTGGGCACAGTAGTTATGGCGTGAAGCAAATATTGGAAGCGATATGGGGAAGTGAAAGGCGAGAAGTAGGAGCAGCTTTCGTGCGTCAAGAGTGTTCGGTGTTTTACCAAGCACCCATGTGGATCGACCACCAGTGGCAGTTAGAGGAGGATTGTGAGCTTGCCCCTCTGCAGAATAGAGCATCGGTACAACTGTGAGCAGATGTGTGCATTTAAGGTATATCGACACCACGCGTGTGGAAATAACGGCTGTCATTACCTTGGTCGGTTCTTCCTCGTGTCCTATTCTCGCCAGGATGGCTTTAAGAAGACTTTCAAGACCTGCATCGTCATGATCCTGTGGAAGGTACCAAATTTGCAATATTAATTTCATTACAAATTATAGTCGGACACAGGTAATTCTGCCGTGAACATCTGGCCACATAATTAGAGCGTTGTTACTGCTTAAGCACGAAGGCACATGTCTAAGATTCATGAAAAAAAAAATACTGAATAGTGAGTAATTGCACAATACTGGTATGGAAATCTTTAAGGTAATGGTCCTTTGGGCTGTGTACCGAAATCTTTATTTTCCCTGTTTCCATCTATCGCATCGAGCTCTTAAAACTCCCATTGAAACTAATGGGGCACGCTTTTGACAACAGCAACAACGTTAATACCAAGAAAAAATGAAAAATTGTCGTGGTCTGCGGATGTAGTAACTGTCATACTAAAATATTACAATATACGTACAAATATAGCGTCCATAAAGTGTTTCCGGCTAAAAAATGCTTTTGTCTTTATGCGTCGGGTCCGCATAATGCAAGTTTTAAGCGAAAGAATTTCCTTATCTCTCCCTTGTTTGTATAGTCAGACATTAAAAACCTGCTTTCGCTCTCAGCTGTGATTAGTCAGCAGATTATTAGATAGTACCTAAACAAGAATAATAAAATGAAATTTCAAGCGCTATAATTTTGGCATCTCTGCAGTGATCGATCTAGTCAAGCAATAAAAACCCAATTTTGTTTACTTCCGGAATTGCCCAGTGGAGTATTACAAGACACCGCGGTCAGTGACCCACTGCTACTAAATGCTGCTTTTAAACACTGCCCAGCTGAGGCACAGATAACAGTTAGGAAATTCGGTATCAATCACTGGCTGAGGTAGCAGTGAGTGCTCTTATCCCAAAGGTGTTTTATGTCAACAGTGCTTAAGTGTGTCCTGATTGATTTTAAAACGCTGTTAAACGCAGGTTTTCCTCCACCTCTATGAACGCAGTACGGATGAACAAAAGGCAGGTATGAAAAGCAGTCGTAAGCATCCCTCAGCTGTCCCGTTCCGGTTGGCAATTTCAAAGGCAGCGTTACAAGATACGAGATCCAATTTGACAGGAGCAGATCAGTCCCGACCCGCTGCGATGGCTCAGTGGTTAGGGCGCTCGTCTACCGAGTCTGAGAACCCGAGCCCGCAGGCAGCGTTTCGATGGAGACGAAACGCAAAAGGCGCCCGTGTGCTGTGCGATGCCAGCGCACGTTAGAGATCCCCAGGAGGTCTAAATTATTCCAAAGCCCTCCACAACGGCACTTCTTCCCTTTCTTCTCTCACACGTTCCTTTATGGCTTCTTTACAGCGCGCTTGAGGTGTCCACCGACATATGTGACACAGACACTGCGTCATTTCCTTTCCCAAAGAACCAATTTACCTATTGCAGACCCGCCTGTCGCACTGCCCACTCTCCGCAGGCCTCATGCGCCCTACTCCAAACTCCATCAGATGTGCTCCAGCTTAAACGTGTTTTAAGAGCTTTAGAATAGGGGGACACAACCGGTTGGCGGGACAGGAAATAACAGGGTGCCAGTAGGCATATTCCCCGTTCCCCTAACCGATAAAGTCTTCATTCTAGATCGCTCTAGAAAAAGCGAAAATAAGCTGTAAGGGTCTTCCTTCGAGCTTAGCGCATTTGCGGCGCTATGTAGAACGCGCTCGCCAGGACAGCTGGTGCCACTGACCAGTTGGCCCCGTCGGATTGTACATGGCACGGAATATGCCCAGACTCCTCCTTGTGCAGCGTTTCTGAAAATATCCAACTTGTAGTTTTTGACGTGTATTAATTGGACCTGAGTGTAGAAAGAAACAAGTTTGCAAGAAGCACTCTCCGGCTGCAGACGCCGCTCGGTATACATAGATTTATAGCGTGACAGACTCGCAAAAACTGCAATGATTCACTGCGAAGAGATTCACTCCCCTAACCTCGGCGAAATGTAGGCCATGATGGTTCTGCAGTGGATTGCACTGAGGCAAGAGAGTGCCACAAAGACCAGCCGCCATAAAGCGTGTCGACCTAAACATTAGCATGAACTGAGCACAAGCGCTTCTAGTTCCTTGGCTGCAACCACGTGGTGCATGGCTCTTAACATAAAAAGCGGCGCATTGACAAAACGAGCGATTGAGCGAGTGCCTGCCATGGAAGCGCTACATGCCACTACTCTTAACAGACTGGCTGGACCACCGTTAGTGCAACCAGTTTCGCAGCTCCACCAAAACTGTGGCCCCACTGGCGACCACGCCAAATAACGGCGCTGCAGTCGAGTCTTTTTCCGGCCCAATGCGCCGTCTGCTGCACGTGAAGCGCAGAGGCTGTTCGAATATGTGCTTTATGTGCAGTCTGTAGAATGAACTGTTCTTCGCAACAAAGCAGGGAAGTCACATCTGCTTCGTCACGTTGCGGGACACGATAACAATGCCCTGAGATCAATAGAAGTGCGCGTAAGTCCTGTGGTGCCCTCTTTTATGTCTGCGTTGTCTCGCGAAACACTTGAAGGTGATCGCTTTCCTGACGGCCGAAGCCAAAGATTATTATTTTTTTTTTCTGGTTAGACAATTCCTTTCTCCTTAACTAGAGTTTAAGGTTAGAAGGATGAAAGAGCGAAATACACTCATGTGCTTTGTTTTGGACGTTTTGCAAATATAAATTGGCGCAGAGTCATTTATCCTAGTAGGCTTACGTTAAACTTTCTTCCTTCATTGACTTCTGTTGCACATTTTTTTTCCAGCGCTTGCGAACATTTGCATGACATATTTTCTTCGTTGCGAATATTTTGACTGCAGTAGGGGTGTGTGTAAATGCGATTTAAGAGGAGGTAGTGCAGCCACAGGGGTGGCTGTAAGGTGTGCTGGCTCTCATGCTTTGTTTGCCTGGACATCGTGCTGTAGCTAAGCTTTCGAGATCAGCTGAGTACCGCGGCTAGGCCCCTGAAGTACAAAAGAGTTGCGAAGATTGATTATTGGTGGGAAAGCATTTGATATTCGGTCATTGCTGACTTACCGGGAGTCGTTAAGTTGCTCTCGAAACCACTACTGCGCGAAAATATATGAAAATCTTTCACCTTGGGAGTTGAAGAGGGGGGGACATATGTAAACACAGTACGTTATTCTGTTTGTAATGAGCTATGCCTTTCCTATTGAAAATAAAAGAAAAATAGACCTCCATACATACGCCATAGCTGCCAATTTCAGTTAGCAACTTCCGAGAGGGGTTCGAAGGCATGCTGCGTTTACGGTTGTTCGCACCTCCTGATGCTGTACTACTACCGCATTTTTGTGATAGTGCTACCCAAAACACGTTCCCTGGGAAAGCCCGCTTATATAGCTTCGTATGGAAACATTTAATTTTGCATCAGAATATATCAGTGCTTAATGACTCGGGGACGAACCCTGAGAAGCCTAGCGGAGAAGGCACGCTCTGTATGGGCTCCGTCAACCTTTGCCCTTTTGCCGAATCGCCTCTTATGCGGTCCCGTAATCTTCAGTGCAGGCCGGGACCTCTGAGAGAACTTCGTTGGCCGTGAGTGCTCCTAATTTTGCAAAGCTGCCTTTGAAGACAGAGGCGACGCCAATGCGGCAAGTCAAACGCCACTCCATCGGTGCACGTCAAGCCCCGCGTCACGTCTGCTTGCCATATAGAAACTGCACTGCTTGCTAGCCAGGCCCCAGCGGATTTTGTGCAATGCCTACTGCTGCCGCAAAACTGAAGACTCAATTGAATGTGAAGTAGAGGACATTCCACCGGAGCTTTACGATCAAAGCTCGAAGGAGGAGGGACCAGCGCTGCGGATGCCGCCGGAAGACCCTAGCTTTAAGTGAACGCTAAACGTCTACATGCGCACGAAGTTTCTAAATTCCTGCTTCGACTTCGGCCCGGATTTAACATCATTATAATTAGCACCCCTCACCAGGAGGTAGCCGTACTACTAAAGAAAATCTCCCAGATCACGCTCGAATGCATGAAATACCTCAACACATACGTGGCGGCACCAGACGGAGCATTGAGAGGAGTCATACCCGTAGTGCGACCCAACACACCTGCGGACGAGCTCATGTCCCACCTCAGAGTTCGCAGCCTAGGAGGTGGAAGTCCTGCAAGCCCGCATGCTCGGTAGATCAACGACAGCGGTCATCACTTAGCGCTCGCCGACTCCTCCCCGTTGGGTCTAATACTACGAGGGATAAACCCTATAAACCTGCCCATAAATTCTTCCAGGTATGCCAGAGAGCATCGGACACTGGTCATATATGTGCCGAACACCAGAAATCAAGATCTGCCGACTCTGTGGTACGAGGGATGCAGCTGAACTCCTTACATGATAATCACGCTACGCAGCCTGCGGAGAGGCCCGCAACACAGGGTGCTGGGATTGCCAAAAACGCCTCAAGCCAGACACACGACACCGCTAAAAGCATCCTGTCCTATCCAATAAAACGTGCAACTTGCAAACCAGCCAAAACCAGAACATCTTTGCAGAGCCGACAATGCATCCAACCTAAGGTTCAGGTGGCTCAGCTCTAATCAAAAACCTCATCGAGCTCGCGGCCGAGATTACGTTCCCACTCGAGATCCAAGGTTGACCTACGCCATGCAGAAGACTGATCCTACATTCCGTCAACATCTACTGGGAAGAACGTCAAGATAACCACGAAAATGACACCACCCAACACCAACGACCAGGTGGTATGGCGAGCTTTGAGCGTCTCTCGTCCTTCAAACATCTGCTCCTAATCTTCCCAACAATAGGACAACACACACTTTAGAGAACAAGTCAGTGAGCTAAATCGGCGCCTTCACCGCGTAGAAGCACAACTCACACAGCACAACTGTCAAAAGGGGCGCAAACTAGAGAAGACCCACTGCGCAAGTAATGGCATCCTCTACAGAACTTCCTAGTTTCCTAAGCTTACAAGCTGCAATTCGAACTCTCATCACCCAGTAGCAGTAGTTTGCCAACCAGATGCAAGCTAAGACGTAGACCAGTACAGATGATCCATAACTACAGCGCAAACGACAGGACAGAGATGAAGAAGGGACACCACACAGCGCTGACTCACAACTAAAGTTTATTGGATGCCAGAAGGTATAAATACCTCCCTGGCGGCCAGAAAGAATGCAGTCGACACTTACATGCGTGACTGACATAATAGTGTACCAGTCATATGCCGCCAAGCAAATCACATGCGCGAGAATACAATATAAGCAGTGACAGAATACAATATAATCAGTGAGCAAGCACTTGTCAATATTCGCAATCAAGGTATCTTCTTTCTTTTTCTGACAACGCGACAGATGAAGCACTGATGCATTCTTCCGAGAGCCTACCTATTAAGTGAGCTTCAATGATCTCCCTTGCTAACGAGTCACGGTTCTTTTCTAACACTGCACTTTCCTGATAGTTTGGCGCACAGACGTAGGTGTCATCGTCATCTTCATTGCCTTTGCAGTGCCTGCAATGTTTCGCCACGTGGCCAGAGATAGCGACACGGGAGACATTATACTCATGCTCTCTGAGTCTTTCGTTTAAACATCGGCCGGTTTGGCCGATGTATCGCTTACCACAAGACAGTGGCAGCGAATATATCACCCCTTCCTGGCAAGGCACGAACTGTTTTGCGTGCTTTATCGGGCACTTGCGCGATTCTTTAATCTCTGAATTGACATTCTTAATCAGGCTGGACAGTCGTTTGGGCGCCGAAAAGACGACATCAACGCCTGCATGTTTTCCGATTCTTTTCAGATTGTGCGACACTTTGTGAAGATATGGCAGCACAACAATCTTCCTTTTCTTCATCTCTTTCGTACATTTACTATTTCCTTTTGATTTTAACTTTTCCAGTAGTTTTCCTGCCACGGAAACTAATAATTCAGACGGGTAGCCTGCCTTTGCCAGGCGGTCTACTTGGTTGCTGAAGCTATGCTTCAACCTGTGTTCACAGGATTTGTTGACTGTGTTGCTAAAAACGGTATGTACAATTGCTCTCTTCACCAGCTTGGAGTGAGCTGATGAAAACGGCAAGATGGGCTTAACAGCACGGGGTTCATAAGCCCAACAAACATGAGATGGACTGAAATGAAGCGAAAGATCTAAAAACCTAATGAAATCATTCAATGGTACTTCGTGTGTTAAAACCAATGGTGTGAGGCATTCTGAGAACACCGAAAGGACGTCAGGGAATTGCTGCTCGAAACCGAGGTTGTCACACTCTAAAAACACAAGGTAGTCATCAACAAATCTAAAAATGCTACAAACTCTGGAACCTTCAAATCGCTCTTTCATGCTTCTGTCTCGTGCTGCTAGGAACACGTCACTAAGGAAAGGCGCTAGACATGAACCAATACAGATCCCCTCTTTCTGAATAAAAACTTCGCCATTTCATTCCGCAAAAGTTGAGCCAAGATACAGTGACAACAATTCAAGGAACCCAGTAGTGGAAATTCCGCTCTCATTCTGAAATGCAACAGCACCATATTCATCAATCAGATCGTTAACAGAAGACAAAATTTCTGCTTGAGGAATGGTGTAATAAAGATCCTTTACATCGACGGAAAATCCACAAAGCTTCTTACTGTAGTTACTTTCTAGGAACGCGATAACATCTTTCGAACTTTTTACTCTAAAAGGGTCGTCAATTGATAAAAGATTCAGTTTTTTCTGCAGGAACTTAGCTACATGCTGCTGCCATGTTCCAATTTCCGAGACAATTACACGAAACGGCCACTCTAGTTTATGTGTTTTCGCAGTGAAAAACATTTGCAACCACTTTCCTGAGCTGCTGTCGATCTTACTTGATAGCCTAGTTAATTCCAGCCTATTAGCAACATTTAAACAGCCTATTAGCAACGTTTAAACATCGGCCAAACCGGCCGATGTTTAAACGAAAGACTCAGAGAGCATGAGTATAATGTCTCCCGTGTCGCTATCTCTGGCCACGTGGCGAAACATTGCAGGCACTGCAAAGGCAATGAAGATGACGATGACACCTACGTCTGTGCGCCAAACTATCAGGAAAGTGCAGTGTTAGAAAAGAACCGTGACTCGTTAGCAAGGGAGATCATTGAAGCTCACTTAATAGGTAGGCTCTCGGAAGAATGCATCAGTGCTTCATCTGTCGCGTTGTCAGAAAAAGAAAGAAGATACCTTGATTGCGAATATTGACAAGTGCTTGCTCACTGATTATATTGTATTCTGTCACTGCTTATATTGTATTCTCGCGCATGTGATTTGCTTGGCGGCATATGACTGGTACACTATTATGTCAGTCACGCATGTAAGTGTCGACTGCATTCTTTCTGGCCGCCAGGGAGGTATTTATACCTTCTGGCATCCAATAAACTTTAGTTGTGAGTCAGCGCTGTGTGGTGTCCCTTCTTCATCTCTGTCCTGTCGTTTGCGCTGTAGCTATGGATCATCAAAAACACCAACTCGCCCAACAAATGCTTTTGTCGAACCAGTACAGAGCTAGGGCAAGCCGTAACCGAGTTCCAACGCAGCGTGCGTGTCCTGGTACACAGCCCACGCATGAACCCAAGAGCGAAGGTATACACGCGCATCAACACAAATGACGGCAGTGATGCAGAATGGAGCCTCGACGGCAGCAACTACTGATACCTTTCCAGACATCTCAAATCAATTGGAAATATGGCAGTGGACAACGGCTCCTTCCATAAATAAGAAACCTCGCTACAATTCTTCATTCAGACCTTCCCAACTCCACCCGCGATCATCAGTCTTCAAGGAATAGAATCGCAATCTGCCTGCCTGCCTGCGTGGTGAATCCGGATTAGAAGCCTGTAGAAGCCTCTGATAAGAGGCTTCTACAGGCTTTTAAATCCGGATTCACCATGCGTCATTGTGTATGTATCAAAATCTATAGCCTCAGTGCCACACGCCACCTCACTTACCGGGATTAACCACATATTGCCGGAAGTCATTCCACAAAAGCGAGGGAAACGCAGTACTTTTCTATTAAACCTATATAGCCCAATTCATGCGGTACAAGAACAGTTGGGAAACGTACTCCAGGAATGTGCTCGAATAGCAGGCAAAAAAACCTGCTTTTAGTGTTGGGCTACCTGAACGTCCCCCATACGGCCTTAGGGTATAGGAAAAAAGGACACCACAAAAGGCACATTCTTGTTTGAAGCATCCGACAGGGATGACCTCAGGCTAGCTAGGGACTTCACAACACCTACCAGAATCGGTAGCAGCATACGCACAGACACCACCCCTGATGTATGTTTTACGAAGAACGCTGCCAAAGCCACATGAATTAACCTCGGGGAGACCCTTGGGAGTGATCATTGCATTCTGAGTGCAGCAATCTCGACTTCTCCCAAGCTCAAACTTAGCATGGGGGATAAGAAGATCACTAATTGGGAAGCGTTTCGTAAATGCTTCCCCCCCCCATACACACACACCCGAAAGAAGGATCAAGAACATAATAGAGTGCACACAAAACAAACGATATAATAACGCTTCCGCACAGCCGCCACTACGGAAGTCGATCGACATCTCTTATACTGTTGTGGGAGAAGAAAAAAATCTCTAAAGATGTTGGAAACAGCTGAGATTCAATAAACAACTGCGTCTGCGCATTGGCTTCATCAGAGAGGAAGCTAGCCAGTATTCCAGCCAACTGGCCCAACAGAATTGGGTACAGTTCAGTGAAAGGAAAGGAAAAGAAGTGGAAGGCGCTTTAAAAGCAGCCCTCAGTACTGCTCAAATCTGGCCCATCCTCTGCAGACTCAACCCTACACAGCAAGATCGGCCACTAGTCGTTCCCTATAAACAATAGCTCAACAATTCTATGGGTCCGACAAGGAGCTCACGGAAGCCCTGTAGACGTGTTATATTGGCGACACTCCAATACCAACTTCTTCTACCACCTACAACGGTCTTACAAACCCATACTTGATGCCCCAATAAAAACATCTGGGGTGCAAGCCGCAGCCCGTGCATCGCAGCCAAACACCGCTACTGGAGCGGATAAAATCACAAACGCTATTATTCGTAATCATTGTCATCCGCATACCAAAGCCATCACTGTCTATTCCGTGATGACCTCTGGGAAAAGAAGTGACCAGATGAAGTTATCACCATTGCCAAGCCCGGCAAGCGACTGTCTCTTGACTCCCTCCGGCCAGTCTCTCGTAACATCCTATGAACAGGTCATTCACACCCCCCTCCAAAATTATATTCAGGACATTATCTCTTCCCGCCTACTATGGTCGGGTTCAGGCCATGGCTGTAGGCCAAACACTCCTTCCAGCTCCTGCGCGAAATGCTTACCAACATCGCCAGATGTCAAGAACATCTCGCGTTGGCCTTATACTTAAAGGGCGCCTTCGACAATACATCCCGCAAGGCGACCCTTCCAAGCCATAAATGACCTCAACTGCGACGAATAGTTAATATATATGCGTGCGTTCCTCACGGCCACAGTGGGCATCGGTCAAACCCGTTTCGATGTCAAAGATGTGCCACACAAAGCAACACCTCAGGCTATTGCGTGCACTACAAGCACTTATAAATTTTGGCTTTACCATGTACCCGAATGATATAACTCTATGGGCCGTAAAGGCTTCCTGGGTTAAAAAGAAGCCACCTTACCATCAGCAGCCTGGATCGTCGAGGACTTCTCCTCTCAAAGAAGCCTACTCGGCGCCCCGGAGAAACCAGAGGCCATAAGAGTACATGGCCCGAGATACGTCTCTCCAGGTTCCCTCAGCCTAACGATCGAGGTTCAAGCCATCAGGGAAGTTAACCTAATCCGCATTCTTGGTCATTCGTGACATCCACACCACGTTCGTGACATCCACACCACCAGACTCGCAAAAGCGCATAAACCAAACAGCTCACATGATTAGCCGCGATACCAAACATCGCCAAACAATCCGAGGAGAAGACACCCTGCGGCTGGTGCAAGCACTGGTACTCAGCCGTGTCACATACAGGCTCCAGTTTCACATGCTACCAAAGGGTCAGGAAGAGCAACTTGACTCAATCATAAGGGCGATATAGAAGACGGCTTTTATCCTTTCAAAAAACGCCTCGACGGAGCGTCCGACCTCCCTGGGAATCTTTACGGAACAGAAGCCTTCCATGCATCTCAAATACTAAGACATCAGACCACCGAAGCTAGACGAGCTATCATACTCCCAGCAGGCACAGTTGCAGACACTCGTGCACTGGATGCTCAAACCTCAGTAAAACAACACAGGAAATATATCGCTATTACCCCGATATCTAAACATGCTTAAAGACGTTCACACAGGCACACGACGAGCGCCAGTGTTCTACCTACGGCTTCGCAGAGCCAATTCTCCGAACGTGGAATATTTGGACGCCGCAGCATACCTGCACCGCGACAAGCACGCAGTGGCGGCAGTGGACCACCACTTCTATACACTGTTCACTGCTTTAGTAAGAGCCGAAACACCAGCCGCCGCGAAGAACACCGCCATTAGGCATTACGAGTCCCAAAGCCAAAGCGCTCATGTAATAACAGACATAACATGCGTGTCGAAACTTCCTGAGAGGCCGAGTTTGCAAGCACGTCAGCCGCGTCATGCCCACTAAAGCCCTCACCAAGCACCACCACATCACATTATCCCCAGGGCATGAGGGACTGGAGGTAATCGAGAGGGCACATGCTCTAGCTCGAGGCATCATCAACCGAGCGGGGCCACATACCGTGACCGCTTTTACTCATCTACCTTCCAGGTACAACGAACGACGCCCCGAGTTTCAGCCTCTTTAAAGGAAAAACTTCCTCCCACCTGACAGGAAATTAGACACCCAGATACCCTCTCTTGGCAGGAGATATTGAAGAACTCGTTTCAAAGCGTCCATTGTGCGCATCTTATGCACCCAACATTATACTCCTACACGCATCCCTGGTACCAGGCTCGCCCTACATTCTTCCACAATTTGTGGTGATGTGAGGCCAAGCCAATACTCTATAGACGGAGAACACGTCTTTTGAGCGGTTGGAGCCGCTGCTGCCCAGCGGTAGTATGGAGTACAAAAGGACCCTAATACAACAGGTCCGCAGGGCAGCTCAAGCCAGTGGAGCTCTGGAATGAGGACCCTGCCCATAAGCTGACACAACTCCCCTTCTCTTTAATAAAGTTTTTCTCCTCCATTCCTTGATGACTCGTCCTCTGCTTCGCGCCCAACACCTGTCGTTTTCCATGAAAAACTACTGAGGCCTGGCACAGAAGAGAAAACTGGGCGTTTATAATTGTTGACAAAGCAGTTTTCAGTTCGTGAGATCACTAATTTCGGGACGGACGCTCACCAAAGAAACGGGCCGGTTAAAAAATTATTACAGCAAGAGCAGTGTGGAGAACATACTACAGCAGGGAGCTAGTCACGGCGGCCTCTTGTTTTGATTTTTTTTCTGGTTAAGCATCAAGAAAGAGTTTTCTTCCACCTTTTGAAGATGAGAAGAGCGAAATTATGGAGTGCAATATTGGGATTGTTTTCCATGCGGAATAAATAAAAATTATTACTGTTCATTTCATGCATTTTTCCGAACGAAAGGTATGAACATAGCTTTTGTCTTGTGCCGAAAATGCTGCTATGTGTGCGTGGAAAAGTACCAGGTGGGAAGGGTCCTAGATATGCAGGTGAAGCTACACTAAGGCGCGCACATCCTACAAGACATACAATATCTGGCATTAACTAATTTTGGGAATGGAAATGTCGATGAGAAATACCAATTGCTTGTTCTGCCCATTTGCTTGTTCTGTACGGCGGGATTTAAAGCACTGGTAGCCGTCAGAAACGCAGCACCGATTTCTGGTTTCGAAGCTCGTAGTTGCTGCCTCGTAGTCTGCAGGGCGGCTACACTTCTCGTCTTCTTTTATGTCTGCGGGTTCGGCCCAACTTCTTTACTGCAATCCCCCCCCCCCCCCCTTCAGGAAAGGGTAAGAGCCATCCTGGCAACTCAGGGCGACGAAATGATGGCGGGATCATAGTATGGCTTCAAGCGGTCGACGTGAACGATCTCTCGGCCACGGCTGCGAAGGTCGCTGAAGTGAGCTAAAGGTTCAATGAGGTAGTTAGCACTGGAAGTCTGTATGATGACACGTTAGGCCCTCTGATATTTCGCAACCAGCTTGCTGGACAGGCCCTGTGGTGCCGAAGGGACCCACAGCCAGACGCGATCACCAGGAAGAAAGGTATGGGCGGAGGGACTATTGTCGACGCGGGCTTTCTTGTGGCACTGATATTCAGATGTCAGGGAACGGGCCAGCTGGCGGCACTCTTCAGCGTGCCAGGCAGCTTCGGAAACCGACGTGTACTCCGAAATGTCCGGTCGGTAGGGCAGAATGGTGTCTAGCGGAGGCGAAGGCTCGCGACCCTACAGGAGAAAGAATGGAGAGAATCCGTTGGTTGCTTGGACAGCGGTGTTGTAGGCATAGGTAAGAAATGGCACAATCCGGTCCCAATTGGAGTGATCGGAGGCGATGTACATGGACAGCATATCGCCCAGTGTACGTTTGAAGCGTTCGGTGAGCCCATTGGTTTGAGGGTGGTACGCGGTTGTGGTCGGGTGAACTGGTGACATTCATGGAGGAGCGCTGCAACAACTTCAGATCAGAACGATTTGCCTCTATCGCTTAGAAGCTCACGAGGGGCGCCATGCCTCAAAATGAAGTGGCGAAGAAGAAAGGAGGCGACATCAGTTGAGGTGGCGGCCGGAAGTGCTGCAGTTTCCGCGTATCGAGTGAGGTGATCGACGGCCACGATTATCCAGCGATTCGCCGCTGGCGTGTGCGGCAGCAGCCCATACAGATCGATGCCAAGACGATCAAATGGTCGGTCTAGGCAAGAAAGAGACTGGAGGGGAGCATGAGAATGTGGGGTAGGAGGCTAGCGATGCTGCCAATCGGTACACGAGCGCACATGCCTTACGACGAAGGTATACATGCCGCGCCAGTAGAAGCGCTGTCGCAACCGTTCATAAGTATTCAACACACCCGCATGGCCACACTGGAGGTCGTTGTGGTAACAAGCGCAGACAGCACTACGGAGATGGCGAGGTACGACAAGCAGCCACCTACGGCCGTCTGGCATGTAATTGCGTTTGAAGACGTCGTCACGAAGAGCGAGGTGCTGCGCCTGACGACGAAGGGCACGCGGGGCCGACGAGGGCGACGAGTTGGTGAGGAGTGCGGTGAGTGACGCCGGCCAGGGGTTTTTGCGTTGGTCTGCAGGCATGTCGTCAACGGACAGGGAAGACGAGACGGAGCTGGAGGTAGACGGCAACCGGACGTCGGGGGGCACCGGAGAGCGGGATAAATCGTCGGCATCAGTGTGCTTACGCCCAGTGTGGTAGACGACGCGGATATCATATTCTTGCAGTCGAAGCGACCAGCGGGCGAGACGACCGGTGCGGTCTTTCGGTGAAGATAACCAGCACAGAGGATGGTGGTCCATACAAGTACGGCCGAAATTCCTGAAGTGCCCAGACGATGGCCAAACATTCCTTTTCGGTGACGGAATTATTGATCTCGGTCTTGGTTAGAGTCCGACTGGCGTACGCCACGACGTATTGTTCAGCGCGAGATTTGCGTCGGGCCAGAACAGCGCCGAGCCCGGCATGACGGGCATCGGCGTGAACTTCGGTAGGCGCAGCCTTGTCAAAGTGGCGTAAAATGGGAGGCGAGGTAAGTATGGTGCGCCGTTTCATGTACGCACTATCGCAAGAGGGCGACCAGACAGAAAGGTCGGTGTGGCCACCAAGAAGTTGCGTCAATGGGCAATGACGGCCGCAAAGTTTCGGACGAAGCGCCGAAAGTAAGAACACAAACCAATAAAGCTGCAGAGTATTGAAGTCGGTTTCGGGAACGCAGCGACAGCTCGCAGTTTGGCTGGGTCAGGAAGGATGCCATTTTTGACAGGGAATGCCCTAAAATGGTGAGTGGGCGGGCGGCGAAGTGGCACTTCTTCAGATTGAGCTGCAGACCGGTGTCAGTCAGGCACTTCAAGACCGCCTCAAGGCGAGTGAGGTGGGTAGCGAAGTCGGAGGAAAACACCACAATGTCATCCAAGTAGCAAAGATATGTGTGCCACTTCAAACCCCGAACGATAGGGTCCACCATGCGTTCAAAGGTGGCGGGCGCGTTATATAGGCCGAACGGCATTACGTTGAACTCGTAGAACCCATACGGAGTGACGAAAGCTGTCTTGGCCCGATCACCCTCCGCCATGGGGTCTAGACAGCAGCCATACCGTAGATCGAGAGAGGAGAAAAATTCGGCGCCATGCAGACAGTCAAGCGAGTCATCTATGCGTGGCAGGGGGTAGACGGCTTTGAGTGTGATTGCATTCAAACGTTGGTAATCGACACTGAACCGAAACATATCCGTCTTTTTTTAAACTAAGACGACCGGCGAAGCCCATTGGCTGTTGGAAGGCTGAATCACGCCTCTTCGGAGCATGTCATTGACTTGCTCATCATTAATGCGGCGCTCTGAGGCGGAGACATGGTAGGTGTTGGGCTCGACGCGCCGTCTGCAGCGACGAAAGTGGCGCCAGCGGGACTGGGCTACGTGAATAACGGCCGGTTTCAGCACGCTGAGTGTGTGTGTGTATTTGTGTACGCGTTTGCTTCCGGTGTCCCGTTCTGGGAATTGTTTTGGTCGCGCACACGTGCGCCCGCCGGTGGCTCCTTACCCTCTCCTTCGAGGTCGAGAAACGGCCGCCGCCCCCTCCTTCACGGCCGAGAGACACTGCTGGCTAACCTTTGCGGCAGCCTCTGTCGGCGGCTGCGGCGGGGGGAAAGCGTGGCGGCGCAACCAGGGGACGGAGGCCCCTAAATCGGCTGTCGGCGGAAACGCGTCTGTTTGGATTCTCAAGTTCGCTCAAAACCGACAGCGGACCGACAACGAAAGGGAGTCCATCACGGTGCGAACGGCGCCGACTTGACAGCGAGATGTGTATATCACCTTAATTGCCGCCAAAGGACTCCTAATTCCACGGAACGATGGGTGAACAAAATACACAAATCGACCATCTGTGCGTGGGAGGACCGGCGAGAGTGTGAATGTCCCGCCTTTTTGTCACGGTGGGAGGGTCGGCGAGAGGGTGATGTTCCGCCCTTTTGTGGGCGGGTTTCGTCAAGAAATGTGATTGGCGATGTTCGAACAACCAAGTTTCCCCAGATAGGTACCTGGGGAATTGAAAATGTATAAAACGTGGCTTCAGTGTGCTTCTAGAGGAGAGACTCCTGATAACCTGCTTTGTAAATAAAATCGTCTATCTTGTCTGGCAGTAACCGGCTGCATCTTATTCCGCACGTTGCTGGAGAGAAGAACTTCGGAGACCATCCCGAGGTACGAACCACATTGTACTAACCTATCTGTAGGGATGTTGGCGTAATGGCGCATCCTCACCAGTGAAGATGCGATGAGCCACTGTTGAGGTTCGACCCAACGATGGTTGCTGGGCGTTAAAATAAGTGCGGAATCTGTGCAGGAAGTTGAGGAGCTGGGCGCGTTGATTAGGCGAAAGGCCGTTGTGAACGGCGGCGGTAAAGGCAGCCGGTAGTGATGAGGCGGGCAAGGAACGATCGGGCTGATGACATTGAGGCTGTCGAGGGGGGGGGGGGGGGAGAAGCGGGGCCGGAGCTGGTGCTGCCGGTGGCAGTAATCGAGGAGTGGAGCCGATGGTTGCGGAGCGCCAGGGTGGACAGAGAAGATCGAACCCGCGACCTCCACCAAGTGTACGGCGGGATTTAAAGCACTGGTATCCGTCAGAAACGCAGCACCGATGTTCTGATTTCGAGGCTCGTAGTTGTTGCCTCGTAGTCTGCCGGGTGGCTACACTCTGCGTCTTCTTTTACGTCTACGGGTTCGGCGCAACTTCTCTACAGGTCAAACAAATTACCGAAGTTATCTCGGAAACATATTACCATTATTAGACTCCTGCCATTGCCTCGTTACCCTGAGAGCTTATGACGGAATTGGGCATTCATTTTATTTCATTCATTTTATTTGTTCTTCACAACATGACGTACACATTGGGAAAGGGGCCAAGAAGAAAAGCCGTTCCTTTACGGCTTGAAAAAAATCTTGGTCCCCCTGGCATCGACGGCAACGAAGCAACACAGTCCAGAAACAAATGTAGAGAACAAAATGTACAGACATATACAGAAACAAACAGAATTATAACTTGACATTTTGATGAATGATATGGCGACAAGATCATGTAACGGTCGGGGAATAATGACAGTTATAATGAAACAGTGGAGAAATATCTCTACAAATTGTTTTGTTTATGAAATGCGTGGTGTGTATAGGGCCATGCAAATTAATAAAACAACACCTTCAGGTTCCGTAAATTTATGTTATAAAGTATCTGTTCCTGCTTTAATATGTTCATTTAGTAATCGAGGCAGGTTATTCCTAAGACTGAAACCCATAGTTCGTACGGCATTTTAACGCTTTCCAACGGTGTGTTGTCCTCGTATTATAGGCCGCGTTGCCTATTTATTCTAAGATCGATATGTCCAAAAACAGCCTTTGATTTTCCTTGATGCTGAGTTTATATTCGCGTAGGAGTTTGTAATGACACCTTTTAGTTATTGTAATGACCTTAAGATTTCTGAAGATAAGTTTACTTAAGTGAAACCTAGGCAAATTATTATTGATCCGTAAAATTTTTTTTTGCATCCTTAAAAGACTAATGAGGTTTTTCTCTCCATAATGCTAATCCGGTGCGTGTTCCACAAAGAAGCATTAGCTGTGCACTTTTGTCACAATTTCACAAAGCACTGTACGCATTAAAACGCTTTAAAATCACCACTGCGGCACTTGTTTCATGCAGACGGTCCACGTACGCGAACTCCAGCTCTATGCATCTTTTAGCGTGCATTACCGGGCGAAATCAAAAAACCGTTTAGCGCTAGACAGGGCTCAATTAGCTCCTCTGTACGCTCGTCTGAAGGTTGATCTAAGTATGTTCACGGTATACATGCAGTTAGAAATACAATTTGTCTAAGCACTGATGCACGACCACTGTTTCTGCACCTGTTTCATACAGCCAACACGTTTTGACACTGATTGATAAACAATGAAAACTGACATTATGGTCACAGCCAGAGTTGAGAGCCAATACCGGTGATTTATGGACTTAGCATCAATATCGAATAAAGGTCAGCTAAATAAAAACTATAAATTATAAAAGAAAATGCACGCGAGCATGGTTACTTCGCCTCTTGTGCCTCCGTTTTCCTATGCCAGTAGCAGACGACAGCACTCAACGGGAAGCGAGACTTTTGCAGCGCTAACCTCGTGACCTCCAGAGGGGCCACTTTAAGCCGCTGGCCAGTATGGGAAGCTGCAAAACTGGTTCAGTTCTATTATCATTGGGCTGGGCGCTGTCCAAAATTCCTGGTTAAGGAATGATTCCTGCTTCACGTGAGATTACTTGCCGTTCCTCAGCAAAAGCCGGCGAGCCAAACGCACCTCCAAGGCTACACGATCACCGCCGACTGTGTGCTCAGGATATACAGTGTGCTTTCTCCCACATTCATCCTTGACTGTTTCTTGAAACCGGAAGTGGACTTCCTTTAGGTAGTACTTCTTTGGATCGTAGAATTCAATCTTGTTGATTTGGATTGTTGCCATTGTGGGTTCTTCAATTGTCATTCGCACTGCAATTCGGAGACGAGAGAAGATGGAATAATGCTACTGAAAGAAGCTGCAAACTTTCGCGCACAAATTTTGCGGGGAATAAAAGCTGTTCGCATGGCCGGTAAAAAAAAATGCACCCCAACTACTTAAGCCGACAGGTACGCATGAAGGATGTGAAGGTCAACTTAGATCGTGCGGTTGCACTATTAGCCCGCCTGGTCCGGTCTCAGCAGCCGCATGCAGCAGCGACTGAGTGCAAAAGCTGTGCAAGTGCAACAAGACAAGTGGCTGCTAACGCGACTAGCGAATTGTTGTTACCTCCAATTGTGGAGATTTGGGGCCGCAGAAGATATACGGAAGCATTAGAAATATGCCGCCCAAGAAACGGCGAACCGAATCTGTAATAGAAGCCCTGCTCACAGCTTGCTTATCTGAGAGCGCTTCGAGTACCGCTACAACTTATTCGCTTCCATTCACACAGGCTGGCGCCAAAAGACAGCATATTTCCGGCTGTGTGCACCACGGCACAGTCCACTACAACTACAGGACTAAATTTTAGCACAGCAGAAATTTAAAAGCGCTGTGTCCATAAATGAGGTCTCACTACCGGGAATTCTGGACAAGCGCCTCTAGTTTCTTTGGTGGTCAACAACCACGTGGCGGATGGCTGTGAACATTTGAAAATAGTGCGCCGACGCACCACACTTAAGAATGACATTTTTGGCTGGCATTGAAGCGCTATTAGCCGCTATGCGTAATTAGTAGCTTGCTGCAGTCCCAAATTCCTGGTAATGACGCATTTCTCGTAAAACGCAATTATCGCCACCAAGAAGTGGAGAAAATAGAGGCTCACTGCCAGGGAGCCACTTTAATATGGAATGCACACAAACACTGCCAGTGCGCACTTACGGAATTTGTCGATGGTCAGGTTGAATTTCAAACGCGCGTGATAGTTGACTTTCATTGTCATGTTGTATACCCAAGGTAGGCGCACGCCGCTATCTACTCGTATGGGAGACTGTGAGGTGCCCGTTCCGCACTTGTTTTCTGGATTGCAAGTTAGGTCTTTCCACGTTGATATATCTGCGTGAACACATGACATTGTCTGCACTTTAATCCGACCTACTACCCCGTGCACTTACCGTAATGACATCGCGTGAGTGTGAAAACCTCACGAAAATCTTGTACACTAATGACTTCTATTAAATGTTAGATCCCATAGCAACCGGCAACAGTTTTTTTACACAGTACTTTATAACGAATAATCCTTGTCTCTACGTCCGGTTCTCCGGCGCACCACAGGACCCTGCGCTCAAACAAAATTCCCTAATTAACCTAACATTGAGAGTGTTCATCAGCGCCACCCACGTTCGTAAGCGCGGCGGACGCAGAACGTCCTGAGTTACCGCTAGTGTGACGTGTTAGGTTATTTGTAAACATAAATACCCCCGAAAGCAGAAGGTTTGACAGCCGTCGCCGTAGCTGAGAGGTAGAGCACCGAACGCGTAATTCGGAGGTCGTGGGTTCGGATCCCACCGGCGGCATGTGGTTGTTTTTTCTTCTGCTTTTCTAATCAATTAGCTTTAAGCGATAACATATTCAGTAATATTCTAAATTGATCAACACCACAAAGTAAATAAATAAATTAAAACTCCCCTGTGCCCCTTGGTTTCTGTGGCTGTTGGCTTCTCTCATATTTATAACGAGCCCCTCATTCTCTTACCCTTGTTTGCATAATTGCTTAGCGAGGGCCTCGGTTCTGGCAGCCTTGATGCCAAAGGAAGCATAAGAGGGTTCTCACACAGCTTCCACCCTCGCCGTTCGATGACGTTCTACGTCACACTAGCGGTAACTCAGGACGTTCTACGTCCGCCGCGCATACGAACGTGGGTGGCGCTGATGAACACTCTCAATGTTAGGTTATTTGTAAACATAAATACCCCCGAAAGCAGAAGGTTTGACAGCCGTCGCCGTAGCTCAGAGGTAGAGCACCGGACGCGTAATTCGGAGGTCGTGGGTTCAGATCCCACCGGCGGCATGTGGTTGTTTTTTCTTCTGCTTTTCTAATCAATTAGCTTTAAGCGATAACATATTCAGTAATATTCTAAATTGATCAACACCACAAAGTAAATAAATAAATTAAAACTCCCCTGTGCCCCTTGGTTTCTGTGGCTGTTGGCTTCTCTCATATTTATAACGAGCCCCTCATTCTCTTACCCTTGTTTGCATAATTGCTTAGCGAGGGCCTCGGTTCTGGCAGCCTTGATGCCAAAGGAAGCATAAGAGGGTTCTCACACAGCTTCCACCCTCGCCGTTCGATGACGTTCTACGTCACACTAGCGGTAACTCAGGACGTTCTACGTCCGCCGCGCTTACGAACGTGGGTGGCGCTGATGAACACTCTCAATGTTAGGTTATTTGTAAACATAAATACCCCCTAAAGCAGAAGGTTTCACAGCCGTCGCCGTAGCTCAGAGGTAGAGCACCGGACGCGTAATTCGGAGGTCGTGGGTTTGGATCCCACCGGCGGCATGTGGTTGTTTTTTCTTCTGCTTTTCTAATCAATTAGCTTTAAGCGATAACATATTCAGTAATATTCTAAATTGATCAACCCCACAAAGTAAATAAATAAATTAAAACTCCCCTGTGCCCCTTGGTTTCTGTGGCTGTTGGCTTCTCTCAGACTTAAGAATGACATTTTTGGCTGGCATTGAAGCGCTATTAGCCGCTATGCGTAATTAGTAGCTTGCTGCAGTCCCAAATTCCTGGTAATGACGCATTTCTCGTAAAACGCAATTATCGCCACCAAGAAGTGGAGAAAATAGAGGCTCACTGCCTGGGAGCCACTTTAATATGGAATGCACACAAACACTGCCAGTGCGCACTTACGGAATTTGTCGATGGTCAGGTTGAATTTCAAACGCGCGTGATGGTTGACTTTCATTGTCATGTTGTATACCCAAGGTAGGCGCACGCCGCTATCTACTCGTATGGGAGACTGTGAGGTGCCCGTTCCGCACTTGTTTTCTGGATTGCAAGTTAGGTCTTTCCACGTTGATATATCTGCGTGAACACATGACATTGTCTGCACTTTAATCCGACCTACTACCCCGTGCACTTACGGTAATGACATCGCGTGAGTGTGAAAACCTCACGAAAATCTTGTACACTAATGACTTCTATTAAATGTTAGATCCCATAGAAACCGGCAACAGTTTTTTTACACACTACTTTATAACGAATAATCCTTGTCTCTACGTCCGGTTCTCCGGCGCACCACAGGACCCTGCGCTCAAACAAAATTCGCTAATTTACATAAATTTATTGCCTTATATAAACGGCTCCTCAGTTTTCTCGCTGTTCAGTGACCACGGCGCACATTTTTTGATACAGCCGCAGCCGAGTTATTCAGTTATCTCCTGACACAGCTCCGCCCAATGAAGCATTCATTCTCTTGGAAGCCTTTTTCGCTATCTTTTTCACTGCTGGACTGCCGTCGCCAATAAGTGACATCTTGTGGAAGTTCCGAAAAATGCGCTTGTCACTCACGCCCGATAGGAGGCGCCGAAGCAGCCGAAGCAGTCCCCAAGGAGCGAGCACCGGGATGGCCACCGAAGCCGCTCAGACAGAAGACGGCCTCCTAAGCAGCCGCCATCTTCAAAAGCTTTAACCTGAACACAGCGTTCTCCCGGACCCTACTCGAACCCGGAAGAAAAGGCTCCACTCGGTGATGACCCCGCCAAAGGCGTTAGCTCAGCTTATCCTCAAGCGTCCCCGAACGCTAATGGCTCGTTGCAAAACTACGGGCCAGTAGCAGGTCTTCGTATTCAACTGGGACGGTGCTATGAGCCTTCAAAACATTTTCTTTACACTTGATGGGGTTGCTTGTAGGTACTACGAGAACTGCGAAATCTTCCTGACGAGATGAGACACATTTAAGAATGAGCTCCTGAGGACTCAATCTGAGGCCGAGGACTCAGGTTGAGGCATGAGACTCGGGCATTCTGAGGAATGGCGCTGAGGAGCCTGTTCTTCAAGAAAAGCGCTAGCTGTAACAATAAGATCCGAACGAAGGAGTCGGAGCATACGTTGAAGAAATGGGGCGCCCGTTTCATCGGGACCATCCAGAAATAGCATAGGCAAAGAAGCAGGGCAATTGCGTAGCCATAAATATTTCTTGGGGGGTATACGCCGGTTGTTAAAAAAGAAAGAGCCGGCGCGCAAACAATATATTGGTCATTTTTCATCTTTAATAAAGCCGAAGGGCTAGTTGTGCGGCTAAATGCAATATTTACACGAAAATACGAGTGCATACTTGACTCGGAGGACTTGATCCGTAAATGACATTTATTCTCGCAAAAAAACACTTGTATAAAAAATCTCGGCTATCTGCACTACGTTTCACACAATATATACAAAGTCGACGACAAAGTCAGCAACTGCGAACCAATGGCATTTGCCAAAACTTCTACCCATGCATGCGAACCTGTGTAGGGCCACAGATTCGCTTAAAAAAAATAAAAGCAGTTTTGATTTTCGATGCAGTTCCTGATCATTTGAGAAAACTCGAAAGGCGGAAAAACAGGCTGATGTGAGAATTAAAATTAAATATAGTGCCACTTGTCATGCGATAGCGAAATAAAGTGACATTTCTGCTTAACTTCCGTTTTCGATTATAAAGCCCCCCTCGTACATCAGCCTTCCCAGAATTAACAGAGAACGCAGATACAGCAGAACATTCATCAATAAGACTTCTGTAAATTCCTCTCAAAGCAGAACATTATCGAAAGTAGTCCCTTTACCTCCGCGACCATAAAATCGTCAGGGGGGGGGGGGGGTGTATGCAGCGCGCATAATATTTTGGGCCATGTTCTGACCCTGAATGGGGTGTTTGAAAACGCCCGATGCAGAGTGTCAAAGAGCAACTTTCTGCCAGACTCCAGCGTGATCCCCCGACGAGCGTCGGACATCTCCGGGAAGCAAGCACTACAGAGAAGGCGCTGAATTTTCAGAGAAGCCCATGAAACCTCCAAACTTTGTACGCCGCATTCCACCCGCCAACATCTGCTAGTAACGCAACTAATAACTGCTGTCTGCTGCCGACAGCAGCGGTGCCTCATGTCATAACACTGAAGGATGCTATCCATCAATAACAGCAGACAGGCTTCTCGCATGACGGCTCTTGCCCAAGAACCCAAGCCCATGACCTACGCTAACCCGGTACCTGCAAAAGGTGTCCGGTAAACCAACCCCAGGAGACTTTGTGCCACTAGGAGGGCATCAGCCGCCCATCAGCCCTGAAATGCTTTGTGAATCTACGCCAAGAGAATTATAGGTATGGAGGACCCCCCTCATTGAAAACCCGCCTACTCTGCTATTACTGCAATGAAGCCGGCCACATTCTTCGTCACTGCGCGTACAGTCGTATCAAATTTCGTGGCTTTTTTTGGCACCCTGCGACTACGCTCCGGCCAGACACTACGGAAAAATGTCCAGGCAAGCCTGGTACCGGTAGCTCTACTCAAAAACACGTGTCCGTATCTTGCACACGGCCGCCCGGCTGTGCGAAAACTGTCATCAATGCGGCGCAAGTGGACGACGACTTTGAGTGTTCTGCGAGAGTGACTACTTTCGCAGACAGTTGAAATTTCGATGTTCCTATAAGCTTCTTTTGCCTTTTCCGTTTCGAGCAGCACGTTTCTGTATTTTTCTGTGCGTATGTGTGTTTTATTTTATGGCGCATAAGCAACTGAGGGCATCATGTGCAAGGTACGGTTGATAAAAGGAAAGCTGTGTTTGAATGCGCGGTAAAAGAGTAGAGCTTTTCTTAAAATATAGTAAGATGCTGTTTTTGTAATTTTTGCAAGCTTTCTGAAAAAAAGAAGTGTTTACTGCAAGCCCCCACATAGGTCACAAAAAGTCTGTACTTATTTCACGAGTGTAAGGCGTGAGTAAGGGGCGCATCTGCGATCCTCAGGCGACAACTTTCAAAAAGGCGTTACGGTGTTTTCACCATTTACATTCTACCAGTGTCAGGTTTACCAGGGCAGTTTGATTTCGTTAATCCTAGGAGACCTGCTGCATTCGACTCCGTCGCTTTGACCTTCAGCCGCTCCGGAGGTCCGCTGGCATGACCATGTTACTAGCCACGTCACTCGCAGCAGTGGTTCCGCCGTCACTACCCGAGCTCTGTCCGTCGCCGAAGCTGGAGCCGCCGAGCATGCTCTCACGCGCTGTCAGACCACGTTATTCGTCGGGAGCTCGTCCGCAACTTCAAGAGGAGCCCACCACTCGCGTACGCAGTTCGCGGCATCAGAGCGAAGCTGGGCTATCATGGAACGTTACGCAGGAGACTTTGCAACGTTGTCAGTAAACGACATCTGAACACCCCGCGGATATTATCTGCTTTCGTTTGGTATAACTAGGTTTAAATGAGCTGTACCTTTAGTTTTTTTTTATGCCATACAGTATAGAGTTTGTTCTTTCGAAAGCCGTCGACGTAGTAGTAGAAGTCGGACCGCGCTTCGGAAATCATCGGGAACTGCGTAAAAATTGCCGCGGAATGTTCACGATAGTGTCATACGATTTCGCGTTGCGTGCCCCATAAACGTACTAGTTAGAGCCTAGCTCGTGACAGGGATTCGAACCGGCGACCTATATTTGAGGGAAGCGGAGACCTATAATCCCGGGCTGCGGAACAAGAACTGTATAATGCGCGGTTCAGGTGCCCACTAAGATGAGTGACTTACTGCGTCATTTCCTTTCCTAAAAAAAGCAATTTTATTTTTCTAAGAGGCAAGGCGCCGCGCCGAACGGGCGCTGGTGTTCTGAGGGCGCCCTGGAAGCGCTGCAACACGATGTCGTGTTTCACTCCTAAAGGCGAAGCTTAAGTGTCCAGCAGGTTTTTTGGTTTACTATCTACGTGCGGTGCTGTTAGCATGTTCGGTTGGTCTATTAGTCCGCCTGTCTGTTGTTTGCAGAGATAAGGGCCCGCCGGAGCAGAGTTTCCTTTACTCCTCATTGCTTGTCGTTTAAGACAACTCTGTACATGAGCCACCCTGCAATATTACCTGTGAAATTCCATTCAGGTGTGCAGGTACCTGGACTGAGGGCCTTGGTGGGTATTGTGGCAGCGACGGTCGGATCTTCAGTCCCATTTTTGTCTTCTGGCTTTTCTTGTTCTGCGCCAGAAGCGAAGATAGCGCAACCGCTTTGTCATGCGTGCTATGGATTATCACGCCTGGGCTACACAGTACTGCGCCAACAAAAGCATAAACGTACGACACGCTGCGTCCGGTATTGTATGTCTAGTCTACGCTCCGTCGTCTTTCTTAACTTGAAGAGGGCCGGCGGGACCCGCTTTCAAGTTAACAACTAAAACTGTTCTGCCTTTGGTACTTAACTCGGTAAAATCAGATTTCGAGCCACAGCAAGATGCGGAGCTTCTGTTTAACTTGAAATCAGCTTTTGCGAGTTAATAATCCTTAACAGTTAACTTTAGAGGAAGCGCCCTCTGAAGTTAATGTATTGTCGGTTGCCAATCGAGAGGGAGGGGGGCGCAATGCAGCAGCCGCGCAGCGCCCGCGCAGGAGAGAAATGAGTTAGTACATACAGCTCAGCTTCATAGAGTGCGCTTTTCGTGTCCAGGGCGTTTACTTACGTTTCCTGTCGAGAAAAGGACTAACATGGTCGCGATGGAGGGAACCCTCCACGTGCATTATCACTCGCGAGATATAGAGGTGGCATTAGATTATGACCTAACTTGAGCATGCTGTAATTCTGGTAGCTCATCCTGGCCGTGGACTGATGCGACGAGTTGCTGACCCCATACCTGTAAAAGTACAATATATGTACTACAGTAAGCACAGTTTAGTTTTAAGTTATATAGCAGCAATTCTAAACAAAAAAAAAAAAGAATTCAGCAACACATGTACGGCTTACATTTTTTTGAAATTGCATTTTTTTCTCTCTTAAAAGACGTATTGCTTTCGCGCTCAATGCGGTAGTGCGGCACATGAGCGCACCGCCGCCACTGACGAATACACACCAGGAGCTCTGCCAAAGGTGCCGGTTTCTTGCAGTATGGTTGTCAGACTTGAGGCTGTTCTGTAAGAATAGAACAGTGCAACCTATTAAGCATTTCAACTAAATAACGCCTTTGGAAGCTGCCGAAGAATCCGCGCGAAAATATGTGTGAGGGACGTAATGCTTCGGTTCGATTCTCGCGTACCACAGGTATGTTCTTGCATTTCGCCTCATCTAAACGCGCCTACCAGGGCCGGAATTCGATTCGATTTGTACGGTGCTATGTTGGGAATGCCTTAGCATGGCAACGGCACAGTGTGTAACGGTATGGTGGCTTCGAGCGTTCCAAATCGACATAGGGCTATGAGAGACACTGTAATGGATGGCACCGTAATATTTGCGACCACCTGGAAAACCGCACTCCAAATGGATAAATAGCATAGCATATATGAGGTTGACAGCAAATAGAAGATTTACCAGTCAGCGTCAACGGTGCATGCTGCCAGTGAAGCTATGAAAGATAAGCCAGATTTGTGCTCTAAAATAAAAGTACACACAATGCATTAACCCTTGTTATTGGTAAGCTACGCAAAAACTGCTCTGTAAAGGCGCTGAGCGATAAACAGATTGGATTTGCCAGTGCTGCGGCATATAAATGGGTGTGCAAATGGTAAATGCTGTGCGAACGATGATTATGCTTGACCCAGGTCTAACAACACGTTAACAGTATACAGAGAATTGTGAATGGTGCATGTTGTTCGCTTAATAAAAAATAATTTGTTAACAGTATAAGCTTTAACAGTTGCCATATTAAAATAAATTAATAGAAGATTGATTTTAGCAGCCTCCGGAATACCAACCATGATGTGTCAGTGAAAGCTGCGCAACAAACATTTTCAAACTTCAGGCCGTTTTGTAAATAGAATAGTAAAAGTCATTTACGAAATAATCCGACAAACATTCCCCATACGCGTGGAGTAACATCACTGGGAAGCTAGCTACGGAAAAACACGCGAGGCAGTGCAGGCAGGTTGAACAGCCAGTGCCTCTCAAAGATAATTTCAGCTGACAAACTAATTTTCCTTAAAAATACCCCGTTTCTCTATGCAAATCTTCAAATCCAACATGACAAAAGCTGGCAGTTTTTCGAAGACCTACCCAGTGTCAGTGATGGAAGTTGATGAACCTTTGCGCTAGCTTCGGAAGAAATTTATGAAAAATGTATTGGTTTTTGTGAAGAAGTCATCTCTTTCTCGTTATACCTGCGCCCATGTACCTACCTAATAGCGGACAGGGTAACCGACAAGTGTAAAATTGAGAAAAATGTAAGAAAGGGAAATGGCGCAGTAATTCTCAAACAACTCGTTAGACACCCGAACGGCGGCTTAACGGAAGAGACATAAGGTGGGAGTAAAAGAAGAAACATATTTCGTAGGCAGATATTTTTGCAGCTGCCGCAATTCGTACCCTGCTGGCCTCGTTTCGATGAGGGCGAAACGAAGAAGGCCGCCATGTTTTGTTGTTGCGACTGAAAGGAGGAGGACTAGGAAATAGCACGGGACTTCCCACTGGCGCGTGCTCAGCCACAACCGCTGCCACATTCAGGTAGTGGAGAGTTGAAATACATGAGACGAAAGAGAAAAAAGGCGCTTCGCAACAACCGCGTTCTCGAAGCGGCGACACCGGCTGTAAAGCCTGGCCCGCATGGAGCGTTTTTTACCCGCGAAATCGCGTCGCGCGCCCAAAGCCCGCGCCGGCGTCGACGAATTCACTCCCGCATGGTCAGCAGCCGAGCGGCGCTCGCTACGGGCGACGTTGACAAGATGGCTGCGCCCTGCTCGCACACTTGGGAATAAATACATGTCACCGCTGGATTTTTCGACGTGATAGCTCGCTCAGATGGTAGCGGTTCGCTTTTACTTCGCACAGCTCGCCCACGCGTAGAGGTATAAGCGATAACTAGCCTTTGTTTTTCAGATAATTTCGCGATTTTCAAGCTCTTAGGCCTACCTGTGTTTACCTCGCAAGAACGACACCTGGTGAAGCAGTTGTCTAGCTTTTAGTCACTTGCTACATTTTCATCTATTAGCAGTTTTTCTTCTTGGAACGAAAAAAGGCTCGCAATGCACCCATCGTCGTTATCAGTAATTACGGATAAAAAAATTCTTCAACACAGAGTTTATGTGCTTTGGCGTCTTGTCACCAGATGGCGCTACCGTTTGCGCATGCCCCTGATGGACGGCGCGGCCAGCTAAAAGCGACTCCTCCGAGAGACAACACGCTGCTCGGCCGTTTCGGCCGAGAAACCCGAAGCCCAAGCCTCGGTACTATAGTGAACTAGAACTCGGTACCCTCGGTGTGTCAAACACCCGTCTTTCCGGATAATAACTATGCTTTCCGGGAAGCACGACGCAGTTTTGGTGGTCAAGCTACAATGCCAGAGAGAGCTCGCAAGCGCGTCTCTCTCGGCCGGCGTGGCTCCGCCCAGAGTCACGTGACGCCCGTTCCGGCTCTCATTGGCCCTCTGTCGCTGCCCTCTCCCGGCGTCGGCGTGGCGTCGACTTTTTGATCTGTTTCGACAGAACCCGACGATTTGGCAAAGGCGTCCTCTCCGGCGGCAAAAAAAACGCTCCGGTGCCGTCGACGCCGACGAATCGCCCGGAAAAACGCTCCATGCGGGCCACGCTTAACAGATACCCCTATCAGCTTTCCTCCTCAAGCCCCCGTGTGTAAAGCGATGTCAGTGCATGTGAAGAGATCCCTAGCTAGTCGACAGCATTCAGGATTAGCGCACTGCACGGGCTTGGGCCGGCCCGAAAGCCCGGGACGGGACATGACCTGTTTTGAAGGGCCTGGGCCGGGCCCGGGCCTGAAGTTGCGGGCCCGGGCCGGGCTCGGGCTTAAAGCTGCGAACCCGAGTCGGGCTTGGGTCCGTACAGAAGGGGCTGTTGTCCGACTATTCATTCACTTTTCCAGAGTGAAGTACACAACTGTGGCATGGGAGCAGCGACACGGATGAACAATGGGTATAGTACGCGCTGAGAAAAAAAAAACTAAGCTTTACTCATTGACTTATTTATTTCCTTATTTCCTCGCCTCTGTGGCTTAGTGGTCAAGGTGCTTGATTACTGAGTTGGTGAACCAGGGTTTGCTGCTAGCCTCGGCGGCCGCATTTCTATTCCGGCGGCAAGCATGACACCCATGTACTTTGCAATATCATTGCTCGTTGAGGAAACCCAGGTGGTCGAAATGATCCGGAGCCCTCTACTTCGGTGTCTCTCACAGCCTGACTCCCCTTGGGTGCTTAAGCCCCCAAAACAGCTTTTATTTTATAGCTATATTTTTCTCATGTGAGGAAATTCACAAACTAAAGCGCGTTTGGTTTTCTTTTTGAACAGCCGTCCGGAACGTCTCGTAAATGAAATAGCCGCAAAAGCTCGCGAGAGTTTGTAAATCTGATCTCATAACCCCATCTATCCCTCCTCGCTTCTTCAGCCTCGTTGTCATCACAAGTGTTTTGCCCTGTAAGTTATCACGTGGTCGCGCGTTATCTTCCGCTCCACCAGTAACAGCAAAATTCAACCGGTGAGATCGCGTTCACTAAAAAAATGTTATCCCACTGCTTGCTAGGCAGCTTTTATGTTTATACTTCCGGGCGGAAAAATCGTGGGGGAATGAAAATTAGTCTATTACGCGCGTATGCAGCTCTTTTTATTTGGCTCTCGGAACTTCCGAGTTCATCTCTGCGCACCTACACGAGATCACTGTTCAAAAGACGGGCCTGGCGAGCACTATTCTTAAGGTGGCAGTCCCACTCCGACGGTGAGCGGGAACCATTTTTGGTGATATTTGTACGTCGACTGTACCTCGCTCGTTCGCTTCATAAATATGGTTCACATATCTCCAAAAAGCTAGTTTTCTCTGCTTTCAAAAGTTTCATTTGGTTTAACGGTAGCTGCAAATATGTTTCAACTGTAAAAGAAAACGCAAAGTTGAAAACTGGCAGTCCTTGTCTCAGGAAATGCAAAATTTTGAAAAACCTCTTGCACCTAGAGAAATGTCTTTCGAGATACTTTGAGATCTGATGCTAGAGAGCATATTTAAGCATTTAGAAGAACGTGTATAGAGTAGTTTATTAGCCACGCATGTTTGAAAAGCATAGAAAACAGAACAATGTAATCTGCAATAACTTTTGGGATATCCATTGCACTGGGCCGACTTTTTGGACAGCTTGAGACCGTCTAATCGCTCTTCCATTCTGAAAATTTCATTATTCTGCCTTGTTTAGTTTAAAAGTTTTGCCTCATCAAAGTTAGCGTTTTTTCGAAATAGTTTAAAACGGAATGCAATACTGTTCAGGTAACCAGCACGTGGCAGTTCTGAGATTTTGCGTGAAGAAACTTAATACTTCGCTCTACGCGGCTAAGCATCGCCTTTACTCTACGGCTTTTGGGGAATGCGCAATGTCTAGTTGATTTTAGCTACCTTTTTGTTCTCCTTATGAAGGGCACAAGCTCTTGAAACGTTCCGCGGCTTCTTTTTTTCTGGCAAATATACTCTTAAAATGTCGGTCCCTCATTCTTGTAATCAACTTGTAACAATTGCCAACAACAAAGTCCACAAAATACAAACAATAATAGCAATAACGCAGCGACATGCGTTTAATGTATATAAATGTAGTAAGTAGCACCATCTACACATATGCACGTGTACTAAATAATCACAGTTCAAAAAAATAACGAGTGTGGCGCTGCTAAACATTTACAATCAGGAGGTGTTCAAGAGAGGGAACGATATCTCTACGATGTTTGCATGTTTTCCTCGATTTTTCCCTACGTAGTGTGTGTCGAAATTCCAAGCAGATTTCCGCCATATTGCTTTGCTGGATTGTTTTGTAGAGTAATGCTAGAAAAGCAACACTACGCGGGTCAGAGCCGAGTTTTGCGCGAGTGTGCGCCGTCTGTTATGCGCATGCGCGAGAACCGCGTGACGTCACGAGAGGCGCAGGTCTGCAGGTGCGTCGCCTCCTCGCTACTGCCGGTGTGAGCTCCTCGCTGCCGGCGCCGCCGGCGTGCGCTCCTCTCCGACGCGTGAGCTCGTGTTTACGACAGTTGCGCCGCGCGCTACTGCGCATGCGCGAGGAGGGTGCGCGGAGAAATGACGGTCGCGCTCAACATGTAAGCTCTGGTAACCTAAGGAGAGTCGAGCCGCTGCCAAACGGCGCAGAAGACTGGAAAATGTAAATTCTTCCGATCCCGAGGTTGTCGCCTGGCAGTTCGCCGTCGAGCAGCCAAGGCGAAACGTGCGGCCGAAACACCGGAGCGCTTATATCCGGAGCGCGTATATCCAGGCATAGCAGAGCTAAGCCACTGCCAATTTTTTTCACCTGACGCTACGAAACACATTCTGGGCGTCGTATTATTTTTCGAGGACAGCTTTGGCATTGCTAAACCGACCGGAAAGGGAAGAGACAGGCTTTCGCTTCGTGCTGCCGGTTGTTCGTTGTTCCGGCTAGCGCTGTGGAGGGGAAGTTGGAGAGCGCTTGATACGCCTGCACTCAATGCACCAGTTCGGCAATATTCTGCGGCAGCGGCGGTGCGGCGGGTGTGCACCGCTAGTTCCGGCACTTTGAGCGCAGTTTGGCACTGTGTGCTTCCAAAACGGATGGTCGAGTGCAGGCCTGGTCGTCGCTAGCGTTTGCGATGCCAATGAATTGCAGCCAGCTGTTTACAGCCTACATCAGCGGCAGCCAACAACATCTCGTATCTCATGAAGAAATGTGCTAACAGCACATCACAATAACATGTTGCCATGAACCAGCCTCGATCCGTTTCTTTGGAGAACTCGAGCAGCGTTCTAGCTTGTCGACGAGTGAAAGTTACTTGAGTCTCCGCAGTTTATCACAACCCGCAAACCATCACCTGCTTCCATGGCGTCTGCAGCTGCACTATTTCAACACTAACCATGGAGCAGGTGTAGTTTTCCTGAACTAGACTCGCACTTCTTTCAAACGAATGCCGTGGTTCAGAGGGCGCCACGTTCCACCGCTGAAATGAATCCATGTGGTATATAAGTCGGCTACAACTCAAGAACGAAGCAGCACATGCCCATCAAAGGAGACCGCCCAGCCAAGCGCGTCGACCGAACAGTTTTCTGTTCAGTCACCACAGGTGCGCCGCGACAGCACCGGTGGAGACTGAAGCCGCCACGACCGTCTGTTGCCGAATATGACCCCACCTGTAACATTCAGCGCTTTTGCGCAAAAGACGCTCTCGCGCGGACATATGCGAAAGGTGAGCACCCCAGCCCTCTCCCCCACCCCCCTCCCCCTTTAGTGCCCAGTGCAGCTGAGACAATAAACGGGGGCGCCACACCTACTAGCACCTTCGCATTTCTCCCTGTCTTTTCCCCTGCTCCAGCTCAGGTGCTCCTAGAGACGATGGTGGATGCCGGGGCAGCAAAAGATTTTCCTTTGTTTTTGCGTTATTATTCTTTTAGCCTTATCTAGAACAAAGGACTTCCACCCTCGGCGACACGGGGACAAAGCGCCGACTCCTTCGCTCTCTTTCGCAAGCTTGGCTGCATGCACAGCCACATAGATCGACGTGATTGGCTGGAGAGCTCCGTCTGAGTTGCGTGTGCCGCTTCGTTCTTTAGTTGTAACCGACTATAGTGCTGAGAAGTCCCCTTTTCGGGAACTGGCACAAAGGACCGCCCCCTCCCCTTGCTGTGCGCCCCTCCTGCAGGCGGGGTAGACTAGCGCCGCAGGAAAATGAATTCTCGGAAAATGATTACAAGCACGTTATAAGCGGTGTTTACAAGACGGGTTGAGTTGAGGATTTGAGCTGAAAACCGGTTACTGGGTTCATGTAACCTGTTATTCGCTTGCGCCGTAGCGCCTCCGAGGCAGCCGTGCATGCCAAAATCTTCCAGACTGCCACTGCCCTTTCCCGCTGCGCCGCTCGACGCTTGCTGCCGCTGCTGTTGAACCGGTCGTGACTCGCTAAAATCGAGTTCATGTAAACATGCAGTCAAGTTGGGCTGACCTTGCTCAACTCGATCTCCTGGCTCGACCCGCCGAAGTCGGGTTCATGTAAACGAGGCTATAGTTGCGTGACAATAGACGGTGTGAAAATAGCAGCTGTTCCTTCAGTTTCCAGGTACGCGCGCGTCGACACGCACGCATGCACACACACATACGCGGGCGCACTTTTTCAATCTTTGATCCAACCAAATCGAGGCAAATCGACGCAAGGCAAGAAAGATATACATTTCAGCACGCGATGGAAAATTCTGGAGGGAATAAGCAACCTAATGATGCAAACTGGATGCAGGACGTACGTCTAAAATGAATAGGAGCACGCATTTGAGGGTCCAAACGAGAAAGGGAAGGGGGTCGCCCTAAGTGCCTACAGAACTATCGCTTTGTAGCCGACCCCCCTTTTTTTGGAAGCGTTCCTGCACACCTCGCCCCCCCCCCCCCCCACTTCTTCGTACAATGCCTATAAAAAAGTCTCGAGTCCGCCTCGTGAATGGTATGCATCTGTATACTGCATTTTTGTGAACCTTGGGAAAGTTCCGTCTAAGTTGATCGGAATTGGTTGCAAGGTGCCGCCGCATGTACGACGAATATTTGCTTCTGAGGTAAACACATTCCGACACCCTGCTGTGCTAACGCTCTCAATCGCAATTTCACGTCTCTTGTGCAATGTCGATTCATCTCAAGGGTAAACAGAAATTGACGATTTCCCACTTCTCTCTGCCTTTTTTCTTTACCAATCATAGTTTATAAGGTTAGACAGGCATCCACTGAGCGTTGACTAAATTGTATAGCTATCTTTGTTATAGTTTTCTTTTCATAGATGCAATACCATTTGATAAAAAATATTTTTTCTGCGCTAGGGTTTGCAGGTTACACTCTAGACTAGGAGTGTTCCGACTACTTCTAATATTACTATGCATCAACAGTGACGAAGTGATTGCTCGCGCAAAAGACGAGGGCAGAAGGAAGGACACAAGAAAGGCACCGATTTCAACTATAAGGTTCATTGAAAAAAAAATACGCTAGAGATATATACATGGGACATAAACATAAATAATTTGCTTTATATGACACCTTCCTTATTTTTGGCGTGCGCTTTCTCTTTTCGCTTACTTAGTAATTTGCGCTGTGCAGTTATGTCGACAATTATCACTAACTATTCCAAGTTTTCACTCTATCGACGTTGTGCCTTTTGCGATGCGGGCTGGGCAGCATTATTCTTCTTTTTCTTTGCTCCCACTAATATATGTCACGACACTGAAAACAGTAAAGTCTGTAGTCGGGCAAAACTCAAGAACAAAACGGCACATTCCCTCAAAGGAGGCCCTCCAGGTAGTAACATCGACCGTACAGCTTTCTGTGGCTACTCAGCCAAGGCTAAACAAGAGAGGGTAGGAAACGGTCCTCTTTTCCCGTGCCGGGCATCCTTATCCGGAACAAAGATCACCCCACCTCTGACGCCGTTTGGACAAAGACGGTACCCTCTTTGCCCCGGCTCTCCAACTTTTTCCTTTCACCCTTCAGGAACCATAGACCGAATAAAGGAAGCCCCACTCTCTTTGGCTTTGGCAAGGAACAGGCAGAGAAATAAGCATGCGGAACCACCCCAGCCAACACCTCCCCCCACACACGGCGGGGACTAGCAGCCGGGTTTGCCATGGCTCGTTTGTAATCCTCTGAAGGCAGGCGGAGCAGCAAAAGAAAAGCCTTCACGAACACGGGTCAAGAAAGGACCGGACACATATCTCAACATCTCAACCAAAACCAGTCTCGGGTCGCTGGGGGCAAGACGGGTAGACACTTTCTCAGTGATGGATCAGTTTCGTAGCTTGGTGGCAGAATATGAACTACTTGCAAGATGGCGGCAGTGGAACCGCCACCTTAATCACTTCCTTCTGGGTTAAAGAGAACCAACTTTCTGCAAGCCAAACTGTGGTTTCAGAACCTTTGTCGGCCAGTTTCTTATCGGTCTGGTAGCAGTCTTCTTGCTCAGAGTGAGCAATATACCTCAAGCGTTACTGTGAAACGAGCCGGGCCGGGCCCGGGCTGGGCTTCACTCCGGGATTCACGGGCTGGGCCGGGCCCGCTAGAGCTATAACTTAGCGGGCCTGGGCCGGGCCCAGGCTTGAAGCGGCGGGCCCGGGCCGGACTTGGGCCTCAGATTCAGGCCCGTGCAGTGCTCTATTCAGGATCCCTCCGCAGCGGATTCCCAAATCTTGTATTTGTACAAAGTGTATATCGTTGCACAACCCCATTCCTTTCTTACTATCGCTTCCCCATTCTTTCCCTCTCCTTGTTCTTTTATTCCCGCCATACATAGTCGCAGCCCAGGTGCTTCAGGTTTCGATGAAAGATGCTGCGGCTAGGAAAATCTTTCTTACATTTTTAATTTTATTAATGAATAACCACTAACAACAACAAAATAACGGCACCTCGTTCATGCTTTCTTCTTTCACTCCGTCCTTTATTCTTTTCTGCGCCGCAGTTCTGCTTTCGATGTAGATTTTTTTCGTCAATTAAGGGGAACAAATCTTCACGCAACAAGTATCTTCGGAAGGTGATTCCAAACATGGAATTTAATTTCATGAAAAACAAATTGTGCGCTTTTACTGTATGTTATGTTTACATATTATTGAAGAGAAATTTTAAGTATGTTCGTTGCAGGAAATTTGGTAAATGTATTCCACCGTCCTTCCTCTCATAGAAGTTGGGTTAAACGTTATTTCATTTACCACGGGAAGAACAGGGCGCGGTGATCTACGTAAACTCTCCGGTGGAAGCGTCTCCGCCAGCCACGCCGCTGAGTTAAGCCTCGCCTCAACAAGGCGAGCCTAACCGCCACGCTGATCTACTCAAGGGCAGTACACCTACCCCCAACAGCCATAGAGATGCAAGCCCAGGGGCGAAGACCTTCAACGAAGTGAGTGGACTCCGTGCGTACAAGGGTGGAGTCAAACGCGGAAACGGCGGCCGTATTCCCGCAAGCAGCGTCTGTTGCAGCTAAGAATACCACGTCCGCTGCCCCTCCGATTTGAAGCCGACATACAGGCCTCAACAACAGCTGCGCGTGAGGCAGATCGGAGAGTTGAAATGTCCTCTGCGAATTATAGTGTTCAGTACACTCCTTACATGTGGCTATCTATCTTTTAATCTTCTCTATTCGGGTTGCTATAGTACCCCTCGGTACTACAGATCCCTAGCGAGCCCGTGCGCAGCCTCGTTGCCGGGAACAGTTTCGTGCGCAGGCGTCCATATTATTTCTCTATTAATTAGGTTCATTTTAAAGATGCGCATGGCTTCCTCTGACATTGTACATTTTGCGAAATTTCATGCGGCTGTTTAGCTATCGCTAAGAATTTTATGCGGTCGGGTACCGACGCTAAATGAGCGCCATTGCAACTTAGGCCGTTGTAACTTAGGCTCTATTTACCACTTCCGATACTGCCGCTCTATGCTTCCCGCTTGTTACCCGTTACTTCCGCCGTGTAGTTTTCTAAGTTTCTAATGGTGTTTGTGTTTTGTCTGTTTCCGTGAATGAACATTCCTAAATTCTAATTTCATCCACTGTCGGGACGGCCTTGCTTTCTACATCGATTTTTACGTTTACGTCTTTTTCCCGGGGCTATAGACAAAAAAATTCCGATTTTTGCGGGGGGTATGATAATGATAGACCTACGCCTGCGGCGTACCTGGCTACTGTGTCTGCGGCAGCTTGCAGCTTTAGTTCCATCTCAGCGTCGCTACCTTTGTTTATCCAGAAGTTTATATCGCCCGCGTCCCCGCTGAACAATAAGACTTGAATTAAATTCAGAAAAGGGGGAGTGCACTCAATGCTGAATCAAATAGAAACGAGGATAGGAAAGAGCTCTTAGGGGTGCCCTTGCTCGCTAGTTTTGTCGTGGGGGATTCGAAATCTCTGAATATCATGACTATTTCCCTGTTTGAAAGGAAGTACTTCATGTATAGTAGTACGTTTTCTCGCCGAATCCGATGTCTTGGAGTCCGGCGAGTGTCCAACAACGATTCGCGTATCTGGAGGAGCATACAAGCCGTAAATAACATTTGCCCGGTATGGGTCTACTTGACACAGACGGGGGATGCAAACGACGCAAAAAGTAAGAACTGCGCAAAAAGGGGCACCCTCGATAACATCATATGGCAATGCGGCAATTCCCCGGGCGCCGGCATAAACAAACAGTTCAGAAGCCCGGGAAGTTTTGCTGCGGAGCGAGGACGGCGCCATCCAGCAGCAAGTCACCCGTCTGGCGCCTGAAGATGTGAAGCAGCTTCACTAATTGTGAGTCTGCGGGAGGGGATCTGGGAGTTCCTTGTCGGTGGATCAATAAAAGTTTTATTCATTAATTCATTCAGCCGCTCGTGATGCAGCAGTTCCACTGCGAAGTAAACAAATTGCTTAAGTCCCTCACGGCACTATATGGGTCGTTTTCCGACCAAGAGGAGGCCTCGTTATGCAAGCTACCAAGTGGCAGCCACTCACGCAAGCCATACAAACCAGCACCGCTGGACATGACCTAGGGGATTTTCAGCTCAGGATCCACCCATGTGAATAACACCTTAACAGTCGCTACCCCGCACGAGACAATCGCCCTTCACCTCGTCCAGCTTAAAGGAAGTGGTTCTCCAAGAGACACTGTGGCAGCGTACATTGCACAGCCGCCGGCTGCTGCGCGGAGTAATCTCGCAAGCCTACTGGGAGGAAAAACGGGAGCAGATGCTATGGAACCTGCAGACTCGCAACCCGTACGCTATATCACCGCAGCCCGAAAGAATGCGTAGGGCTCATGCGGTTCTGAAAACTTTTGGGCACGAACAAGTGCTCATACCATAGGCTACAAGAGTAGCTTACAGGTGCACTCTGTAGAAGGGAAGTCCAGACGAGTGCAAAAAATGCCGCCTGCCGGGCCACAGGTATTACGTGTGCCCGCACCCCAAGACTGGTATTTCTCCGCGGTGAGGAGACAAACATGATCTGCAAGATGTGCCCTCCTGCATCCAGACCTGCATTCTCTGTGGAGGCCGGCACCTCATGGGCACTCGCTCGTGCAAGGCAAGAAATCCCTCCGCCAAACCACGCAGCCCATCATCCCAGAAGACAATGCTCCCCAATAAGACGGACTTTCCTTCGCTCCGCTCAACCCTCCCGTCCACATCAACATGGGCCTCCAAGGCTTCCGGAAGAAACACTAGGACCTCCCTAGACCCGAACGAGAAAGTTCTGCGGGAACACATAAAGCAGCTCAGGACAGCCCTTTCTACTGCCATCTCTGCTGGATGTCCTCATCCACAACCCGATCCACTGAGCCTACCCAACCCCCGAAGCTCCCCCGAAAGATACGCAGGCCTGATTAGAGCGCAGTCCAGCTCGACGACCTTAAACACAAACTTCAGGAGTTCACCGAAAACTGGGAAGCCAGGCTCATAGAGCGCTTCACAGCGCACGTCATTGCACAGTGCCAGATGATTGAAGCTACCATTACTAGTCTAATGGATAGTGTCATCCCAAGCATCATGACCAAGTAAGAGGGGCGTTTAGCTCTCCTTATTCCTTAACTCTTACCAGCCTCTCCTCGCCCAGTCGCACTCCACACCACTCCTTACCTTCACCACCCAACAACAAGACTCCTCCGACGGGCCATAAATCTTTACAGAGTATTAAATGCAATTGCAGGGGCGTACGGCGTAAGCGCAATCTTCTCCTGATAATTATTGCCGGTTATCATCCCCACCGACATCATCGGTATTTAGGATCCCAATGTTTACAGGCAACTGAGAGGATGCGCTTTTATCCCTTCAGACAATTTATCTACCTCGGGTGGCCATATACGTTTGTAAGCCTTTGCAGTGCGTGGAGCACGCAGTTAGCTGCCCTATCGCTCACAACCATATTTATTGAAATTTTAGTGCCCACCCCTGCAAATCCCCCATGCTCCTTAACTGCGATCTTCTCCCACGCCAGCGAATTAACCCACTCGATCCACTCCTCAAATCCAAAACGCAATTGGCCGGATCGAACGCCCTACTCATTAGATCGATTTTAATGGCGCTCACGTAGACTGGACTTATCGGCCCACCATGCAACCACAGAGGCAGTTTTATTGAATGAAACCCTGGTGCTCCACCTCACCGTCTTTAATGACTTTCGCCTGCCTACGCGGATTGGTAGCAGTGTTACTGCCGATACTAGCCCAGACCTCACGCTTGCTAGTGGTGGAAATAACACCACACAAGGCAGCGGTCACCATATTGTAGCGTACTTGCTGACGAAGGGGGCTTTAATAGCACGAAAGGGAAGGCCAGGCAAGCTTGGGCAGCAAAAGCCACAGATTCCACACAGCGCGAGCCCTACTTCGTCGTCGTCGCCCTACGTCGTATGCGCCACCTGGCGATGCTAGGTGGCATTACTCGCCCCTTAAAAAGAAAAAAAAAAGCGCTGTCGCTGTGGACGTAAGGGTGAAACAAAAAAAAACGAGCAAAGTGTCGCAACTGAAGCGCGCGAAAACATCAGCACGGTTGCGTTAACGTGTATAGTACGGCTTAAGCCGCACAACGTGCACAATGTCAGAGTCGGGCTGTCGGCGTCGCGGTTGCGCAGCACCGTCCGGAACCACTTCATAGTTAGCCTCACTCACACGCCGTACCACTCTGTAAGGGCCAAAAAAGCGGCAGAGCAGTTTCTCACACAAGCCTTGGCGACGAACAGGAGTCCACACCCAGACTTGGTCACCGGGTTTGTAGTCAACCTGTCGGTGGCGAAGGTTGTAACGGCGCGCATCCGCGCTCTGCTATTGCCCGATGTGCACGCGGGCCAGCTGACGGGCTTCTTCAACACGTTGGGCAAACTGTTGGGCGTGTGGGGCGAGTTGGTCATCCTCTGGGCACGGGAGCATGGCATCAAGCATGCTGTGAACTTCGCGTCCGTACACAAGGCGAAACGGGGTGAAGCGCGTAGTTTCCTGCAGGGCGGTGTTCTAGGCAAAATTGACATACGGCAGGACCTCATCCCAAGTTTTGTGTTGGACATCTACGTACATGGACAACATGTCCGCAAGGGTCCTGTTCAATCGTTCGGTCAAGCCATTGCTCTGCGGATGGTAGGCCGTGGTTTTGCGGTGCGTTGTGCAGCTCAGCCGAAAGATGTGGTCGATTAGCTGCGCTGTAAACGCCGTCCCTCTGTCTGTAATCACGTGCGAAGGGGCGCCACGTCGCAGGACGATGTTGTGCATGAAAAACTCTGCGACTTCTGAAGCTGTGCCACGAGGGATCGCCTTGGTCTCGGCGTAGCGAGTCAAATAGTCGGTAGCAACTATGATCCACTTATTGCCGCCCTGCGACAAAGGGAAAGGGCCGAATAGGTCCATGCTGATCTGGTCGAACGGAGCGCGAGGGGCAGTAACGGGCTTGAGAAAACCCACCAGCTTAAGTGGTGGCGTTTTCCGGCGCTGGCATTCTCGGCAGCTTTTAACGTAGCGTTTGACATCAGCAGAAGGTCCAGGCCAGTAGTACATGTTCCGCACTCTGGCGAGCGTACGTGAAAAGCCCAAGTGGCCAGACGTGGGCTCATCGTGGCAGGCGAAAAGAACGTCAGATCGGAGGTCGGCTGGAATGACGAGAAGGTAAGGTCTACCGTTGCCTCTCGAGTTCTTCTTGTACAAGAGACCCTGCCGCAAACAGAAGGAGCCAAGACGTCGAGAGAAGTGGCGAGGTATAGCCGTATCACTACCTTCAAGGGCGTCAATGAGAGGGCGAAGGTCCGAGTCCGCCCTCTGCCGAGTCAGTAGGTCGGAGGCGGTGAGAGTATCAAGGAAGCCGCTGTCGTCATCCGGCGCTGCGTCGGCAGGATCAACTGGCGCACGCGACAGTGTGTCGGCGTCTTCGTGTCTGCGGCCGGACTTGTAGACAATAGTAATGTCAAATTCCTAGAGCCGTAAGCTCCAGCGTGCCAGGCGTCCAGATGGGTCTCGCAAATTTGCCAGCCAGCTTAGGCAGTGGTGATCGGTGAACACTTTGAACGGGCGGCCGTATAGATAAGGGCGAAGCTTCATGGTGGCCCACACGACCGGTGGCCCACACGACCACACGACCACACGACCCACACGACCGCAGGAAACGCAGCTGTCTTGGTCAGATGACGGTGCTATCTGTTCACGGTCGGAGCGTAGCGGCGGCTTCGGGAGGTCTTCAGCGCAGCGACTCCCAGCGACCTCGCCCCCGAAGGTCGCTGGTCTCAGTTTTCCCGGCAAGGGCTGGGCGAGCGACCCTGTGCTGCTCGCGAGGAGCTGTGCGGGTTCGGGTAAGAGCGCCTCGGAGAAGATGAGCGCGGCTGATGCGGCGCACGGGCTGATAGTCGCTGTTCCGCGAGGAAGTCTTCAATGGCTGGAGGCCGGTGGCCATACCGGGGTCTGGACGAATCGGCTCGAAAGCCCTGCAGACCGAGGCGTCGATAAGAGCAATTGCGGTAGAGATGGCCTGGTTCTCCGCAGTGAAAGCAGAGTGGCCGGTTGTCAGGTGTGCGCCAGACATCGGCCTTCCGCAGGTACACTCGGCGATCGTCGAAATACGGGACTGGTGGAACTGGGGACAGCGGTGCAGGAGGCGTTACTGGAATCGGCGGTGGCGAAGCTGCAGCCGGGCGTCTCGCAACTTCGGCATAGGTGGGGCGGCTGTAGTCTCCCGGCAGAGGTGGTGTTTCGATGGTAGGACCCCTGAACGCCTGTTGCACCTCCTCGCGAACAAGAGAGGAAATCGAACCAAGTGCAGACTGCGAAGCGCTGCAAAACTTGAGGACCTCTTCACGCACGATGGTGCGAATCAGTTCGTGCAAATCGTCAGGGTGGCTCCCTGCGGTGGCAAACGATTCGGTGACTGCAGCAGCATGCACGAGCCGGTTGCAAGTAGCAGACCGTTGTTGAAGAACCTTTTCCTTCGTCGCGGCCTCGGCAAGGAATGCAGCAACGGTCGATGGTGGGCTGCACACGAGGCCTGCGAAGAGCTGTTCTTTGACGCCATGCATCAAATGCCGGAGTTTCTTTTCTTCGGGCATGGCCGGATCAGCTCTTCAAAATAGGCGTGTCATGTCCTCGACGTACATCTGGACGCTTTCGTTCGGCATCTGGATGCGGGATTGTAGCGCACGCTCAGCTCGTTCGCGACGATCACCGCTTGTGTAGGCCTCCAGCAGCCGACGACGGAACTCATGCCACGAGACTAAAACGTCCTCTCGGTTTTCGAACCAGGTGCGAGCGCCATCCTCGAGGCTGAAGTAAACGTTCCGGAGCTTGGCTGCGTCGTCCCATTGGTTAAACGTAGCTACGCGTTCAAAGTGAGGGAGCCAGTCCTCCACATCCTCAAAAAGTTCCCCACGGAATGTCTTGGGAATCCGCGGAGTCTGCAAGGTGTAGTGGGATGGCGTGGCAGCAGCGGTTTGCAGAGGAGGAGGAGCGGCTGTCGCCATGGCGCCGCTCTCTAATGGTCCAACCTCCGAAGGCCGTCCCTGGATCCTCCGACTGAAGCGATGTACCGGGGTTTCAAGCGGTACAGGGCTGGCGCGACGACTGCGTGGAGGGGTTTCTTGCATGGGCTCAAGGGTAGCCCGCACCTCCACCAGACTGTAGCGTACTTGCTGACGAAGGGGGCTTTAATAGCACGAAAGGGAAGGCCAGGCAAGCTGGGGCAGCACAAGCGACAGATTCCACACGGCGCGAGCCCTACTTCGTCGCCGTCGCCCTACGTCGTATGCGCCACCTGGCGATACTAGGTGGCAATATAATTCGCACAACGCTAAACAATCGCCCACCTCAGCGCAAATTTACCGTTTAGCACACTAATTGCTACGAGCTCAATTACATACATCGGCACCCTTCTACCTAGACACTTCGATGAATCAGTTCAAGAAAGACATTCGCCAGCATACTGAAACGCTAAACTGTGCCCCACACAGTTCCGTTATTGACAGTCAGCTCGCCCAACTCCAAGATAACATAACGCAGAAATGGAAACTCAGAAGTACAGTAGGAAAATAAAGCTCAAACTTGCCAAGATTCAATCTCAAATAGGATGCGGCAGTGCCTCTATTAGGAAAGCTAACTGGGCTCAGGTTTGTGACGGCCTCCGCGGCAATCTCTCCACAACCCGTACTTGGCACCTGTTTTTTATTTTTTTTATTTATTTGTACCCCAAAGGCCCTATTGAAGGGGTATCACATGAGGGGGTGAAATACTCAGCGGTCCATTTCTTCGATGGACGATTTGAATGATGATGAGTCCGTCTGATCCACGATGGCGATTGGCAGGTCATTCCAGTCCCTTGCTGTATGAACGAAAAATGATGACAGAAGCGCAGAAGTGCGGGCGGGGGAGGACAGACGGCCTACCCGTGGTTTGTACGACTGAAGATGCGATGTGCGGGGCTGATAATGGAGTTAAGAAATGGATGATAATAAAACTTATGAAACAGACACATTCTGGAAATTATTCAGCGGTTCACTAAGGTGGTGAAATGAACATTCCGTTTTAGTTCAGTTACACTTACATGATAGCAATAGGCTGAGAAAATGAAACGAGCTGAGCGATTCTGTACAGATTGGAGAGTTGTGGAAGGGTTATTTGATGAGGGTCCCAGATCGCGCATGCATGTTCCAAATGTGCGAATAAGTGTTAAATAAGCAAGGGATTTCAGTGATGGGGCTACTAGTCGCAGGGTTCGTTGAAAATAACCATGGACGCGATTTCCTTCGTTAGTAACCTGAGAGATATAAAAGACCAATTTATATCAGGTATCAAATGGATGCCTAAATACTTGTAAGTTGATACTGCAGAGATCTTCTCCATTCCCGATTAGATATCTTGAAGATAGTTGTGAATGACGTCAGTGGAATGATAGCAGAGATGTTTTTTCCACATTTAAGTACCTGAGCCATGTATTCCACCACGTTAGTACGGGCTGAATGTCAGATTGGAGAAGCAAAATATCAACGTTGTTAGTTATACGTCGGTGTAGACCGACTACAGTGCATGCTGGAACTCTCGTAGTTCAAATCCCAGACTCAGAAGGCTTCGACAGGACACAGACGCCTTTCTCGCGCAGATGGAATGTCTCTTCCACCCCCGGCCTCGCTTTTAAGCACCACGATTACAGGGGCGGACCAAAGGCCGACCTTGACGGCCTTATTACAGACTGAATTTCGAGCCCCCCCCCCCCACCCCCCACCATTAAAATTACTGTACACCGCAGCCGGAGACGGTCCGATTATCAATGCAGGCATCCGAAATCTTGTCGATTTTACATCAGACCTATTCACTGCTTCAACGAATGTTGGGAAGCAGGTACTCTTCCTGACTTCTGGAAGCATTGAAATATCATCTTTATTCCAAAACGCCACAATCCTATCACCCTAGAGAATATCCGCCCTATTTCTCATACAACCGGCCTAAGCAAGGCCTTCAGCACATGATGCTTGCCCGGCTAAAGACGTGCATGGAAGACAAGCACCTTTCGCCCACTGTATGCCAAATACCCCGCATAAGAATATCCCCGCATAAGAAAGGGTGGATTTCTTATGCGCTCCCAACAGAGCCTCTTAAGACGCCACCAGACCCGCCCTCTGTCATCCCGTGAGCTGCTAGCCCACAATTGTCGCCCATGCCCTGCATGCTTCCTATGTGGTCACCCTCATGGTAAGTACATCTCCCAAATCTCTTTCAGCTACCCTGCTGATCTTGCCCCGCACGGACAGCACGCCATCTCGAACTGAGAGGACTGGGAGGTCCTGCTCACGTCCGCAGACCCGACATCGCAGCTTGGTGCGGTGACTAGGTATGCCTACGTCCTGTCCTGACATGACCAATCTGCAGCTCTGCGGGACTACGCAGTGGGCCAGGGACCCAGCGGGTTCTATAACTCGCCACAAAATACGTTTTTCTGCCTGTCCATCCATCCAGAAGCACAGATATTACCTTCCCATTTCTGAAGCCGCGACTTGAAAACCCTGTAACTGAGCTTCTGTGACAGGAAGGATGATTTTAACCGCTTTACACTCCTCAATGACAAAACAAATCAGTGGCAGGCATTTCAGCATGTTGCCTGCAGGAACATTTTTTGGATGCTGTCTACGAAAGACTTCCATAATGGGCCGACGTTGAGGCAGCGATCGAATATCGATCGCTAACATAATTAGCATAGGCTCCCGTATCGAATCCAGGCTGCGAGCAATACTTACTAGCTCAGGCTTTCTTTCTGACGTATGTGATGACGCGTACATTGCTGGGCATGCAAGTTCCTGAATATACTATGGCGCAACGATGACAACGCAAAAAAGAATACATGCACACACGGTAGGGTGTGGTAGTGTGCGCATGTGTTGTCGTTATTTTATGTTGTCGTCGTTACGCCGCAGCACAACCCACAGGCCGCCATTGTAATGCTAGTGGCTCTAAGACTAATTTAACTTGTGCCGCCTCACTCGCTGGCGTGGCATGAAGCAGGATGCGATTCGCAAACCCGCTCGTGCGTCGTTTTGCCAAAGCATAAAGCCATGTGGCGGTCCCCCTCCCGGGCTCTTCTAGCCGATAAATGCTGAGGTTCCTTGGATAATTGCGGCTTGCGACGTCATGAGATCTTACCCTGGGACTCCGAGTGGAAACCAATCTCTGCTTGTTGTTAGTCAATTTAAGCAAATTAGAGGAACTGTTCCCTGTACGAGAGCTGACTGCATGCCTAATCAAGGGAATCTGGTAGAGGTATTGACACAATTCGGCTACCCCGGGCAATTGTAAACTGACAATGCATCCTGCTTCACTGCTGTACTCTTCGTGGACTCCTGTGTGGCCTTGGTTTACGTGCTTCAGAAGCACATACAGGGCCCAGGCCCATCCCACGCAAAGCGTGAGCCGCAACATCAAGCACATGCTCGCTGCATATCTGGAGAGTGGAGACGCACCGCGATTATTACCTTGCCTTCCCGAGTTTGGGTTGCTTTCAGGTCGACCGGAAACCGACATCACACACACACACACACACACACACACACACACACACACACACACACACACACACACACACACACACACACACACGCACACGCACACACGCGCGCGCACGCACACACACGCGCACACACACACACACGCACGCACGCACGCACGAACGAACGAACGAACGAACGCACGCGCACGCACGCACGCGCGCACGCACGCACGCACGCACACACACACACACACACACACACACCTGCCGCTCTCAACATTGGCAAGGAGCTGTCCATATCCGATAGAACTCATCCTAGCGCTTTCAACCCTAACGGTTTCAATTGACACCACAACACAAATATTCCACTCGCGCCTTAGTAACGGAAGAACATGCTATCAATTTTAACACAATAGCTCCTGCGGGATCTTTGTTGCTATCGGCATCGCTGTTTACGCATTTCCATTCACTTCTACGGTCTAAGGAATAGGAAGCAGCTGCATGGTAGGCATGGGGTGAAGAAGCAGAGGTATAGCAAATTTGTAGGCTTATATCTCACTAGCCATTGGTAGTTTGCGCTCAAATTTTAAATGTTTTGTGAAATGCCTATCCAAGCTCACGTCCCCACGTAAATATTTTTGAATGCGTAAGCGCTGCGCTTGAACTCATTTTTGACATGTGTGATTTTGACACCAGCAGGGCTCAAGCGATGCAAGCTTTTGCCATTGTCTGAAGATAGATGGTCTTTGTAGAATAAAATCTGCTAGTATTTTTAAGAATGCACTTTTAGTGATCAGCTTGTTGGACTGCTGACATAAATGTTCAACGCAGCAAATAGGCGAAATCTTAAAATTACATTTCTGATGAACAGGAAAATGGAAATTTTCGCTATCGTACAAGGTGAATGTTCGGATCGAACTTTTTAAATGACAGTACGGTTGTCGGCGAACAGCAATGAGACCAAAGTAATAGCGAGAGTAAATGCGCGCCCGACCTTGCTCTTTTATTACCTTTTTCCTAACATCGTCCTCCATATGTGCGTATCGACTGTGAGCTACAATCAGCGACCGGAGTATCACGCTGCAACTCGCGCACCGCCGCTCATGCAGCGCCTGTGTCACACCCTCGACGCTCAGATCAATGCAGATTGATTGGTTATGTTTTGTTTAGAAAGCGTATTTGGTGTGTTTATAAACAGCTTCTGTTTTCTTCCTAGCCGAGAGGTATCAACAACGCATAAGCCTATGGATGAGAGGGAATTTCTTCTCACCTGTAGAGAACAGCATTTGGTCAAGGTACAGACACGACAGATTATCTTCCAGTACAGGCGCAAACCAGAAGCATTATGCTTCACGGAAGATCTCAGATCTTCCAGATCTCACGCTTGGAAGAAATGTGGCCCACCTGCAGCCCAGATCTCACGCAGCCCAGATCTCACGCTTGGAAGAAATGTGGCCCACCTGCAGTGGGAAAGAACCCAAACCACACTAGGCAGCGACCACCACCTAATTCGCATAACACTAAGCTATCGCCGCCCTCAGCGCAAATTTACCGTTAGACAAACTAATTGGGACCAGCTACGAAAATTTCGCCAGGAACATGTACAGTCAACACAGGTACCCTTCGACCTAGACACCTGGACTACCCAGTTACAGGAGGACATTCGCCAACATACCCAAACGCTAGACACTACCCCAGACACCCCCGTAATTGACAGTAAGCTCGCGCACCTCCTTCAAGCTCAAGAACGCATAACACACAGATGGAAAACTCAAAAACACAATAGGAAACAAACTCAAACTGGCACAGCTTCAGACCCAAATAGAACACCACAGTACCACTCTTTGCAAAGCTAACTGGAATCAGATTTGTGACAATCTCCGCGGCAATCTCTCCACAACCCGTGCCTGGCACCTCTTACGCCATATGCTAGACCCCACGAAATCTAAAACCCAGACACGCCTTAGCATTCGCCGCCTTACTCATAACCACAGGCAGGACACGAACGCCTTCCTCGCTCAGGTGAAATCAACATATACCACCCCAGGTGACCCTTGCAAGCACCCCGAGTACACGGGTCCACCTCAACCCCAGCTTGACGCCCCTATTACAGAGGCGGAATTTCGGGCAGCCCTTTTGAAATTACGCAATACTGCACCCGGAGAAGATCAAATTACCAATGCTGCCATCCGAAACCTTGACGATGCCTCCATATCTCATCTAGTCACCCACTTTAACGAGTGCTGGAAGTCAGGTACACTCCCTGCCACCTGGAAGCATGGAAAAATCATATTTATTCCTAAACCCCACAAACCCATCAACATAGAGAATATCCGACCAATTTCTCTGACATCTTGTCTCGGCAAGGCATTCGAACACATAATTCTTGCCCGACTAACCACGTACATGGAAGACAACCACCTTTTTCCGCACAGCATGGTGGGCTTTCGTGCGCATCTATCAGCACAGGATGCCCTACTACAAATTACACATGACGTGCTTGATGACACGATCCCCCACCTCACTAAAGCTATTCTGGCGGTTGACCTCACAAAGGCATTTGACAGGATTCGACACGATGCCATTTTGCGAGAACTACAGGCACTACAGGTAGGCTCAAATACCTACAACTACGTTCGCGCCTTTCTCTCGGGCCGCACTGCCTCCCTGCACATAGCTGAGCTGAGCACACCACCTTATACACTCGGCGAGCTTGGAACACCCCAAGGCGCGGTCCTCTCCCCCCTTCTATTTAATATTGCTCTCATCCCCCTAGCTCATAAACTCGCTTTCATCCCACACCTAAGGCATACCTTGTACGCTGATGATATTACGGCATGGACCACTCACGGATCTGATGGAGAAATTGAGGAAACTCTTCAATTAGCAGCTGACACCATCTCCGCTCATGCGTCATCTATTGGGCTCGAATGCTACCCCCTCTAAATCCGCGCTTCTCCTCATAAGACCGAAATCTGCAGCTAATTCGCCCATTCAAATCACTTTACAAGGAACCCCTATCCCCGTCACCCCCACCCTCCGTATCCTTGGCCTTTTCTTGCAGGATTCCGGACGCAATGATCATACCCTTAAAACACTCAAGGCCTCCACGCAATCCGTGTTGCAACTTCTACGCCGCGTATCCTCCCTGCACAAAGGTTTAGACGAAGCGGATAGCATGAAAGTAGTGCATGCTTTTACACATAGCCGCATTTTATACGCCACCCCATATCTTAAGCTGAACCGCATAGAAACAGAGCGAGTGAACGCCATGATTCGTCTAGCAACCAAGGCAGCCTTAAACCTACCCCGCAGCACTAGCACAGCTAAGCTCCTTGAATTAGGCATGCATAACACCATTCAGGAACTAGTAGACGCGCACCTTCAGACACAGTATCTAAGACTTGCTGCGAGCGCAACTGGCAGGCATATCCTCGCTTCCCTTCGCATCAACATTCCCGCTAATCAGACATCCCTTAAAGCCATTCCTCGACACATTCATACCCCCCTCGTTGTGAAACCCCTTCCCCGGAACATTCATCCCCAGTACCACATCCCTCGCCGCATGGCTCGCGCTACGGCCCTACACAAGTATTAGGGACAAGCCCAGGACGCCATTTGGGTAGACGCCGCGTGCACAACTCATGAAGCTGTAGCGGTTGGTTACAATCCAGCCCTAGCACAGCCCCTCACACACCGCCTTCCCTCGGGCTGTACGTCTGAGGAGGCAGAGGAAACCGCCATCGCCCTGGCCCTTGTACATTCCAATGCAAATTACATCTTTAGCGACTCCAAAACGGCTCTGTTCAACTTCGCGAGTGGCAGGATTCACGCCCCTGCTTGGAAGTTGTTGAACACCCCCTCCAAAAACTTACCACGCAGGGTAGAGCTCCAGTGGGTGCCGGCTCACTCTGGGAATCCAGGAAACGAGGCTGCCGATAAATTGGCCCGAGGTTTGATTTGCCGGGCTCAGGACGGCCTCGGTCCAGGTTTCTCGAGAGAGCGGGCGCACACCTTTGCAGAGCTCATGCAAATGCCCCGCTTGGACCGTCGGACTTACCCTCCTCCACACCCCTCCCTTACCCATTCCCAACAGATCCTCTGGAGACGCCTCCAGACCCACCCTCTCTCATCCCCTCAGCTGCTATCTCTCTACTGTGGCACCTCCCCTGCATGCACCCTGTGCGGCGACCCTCACGCCACACTCTCCCACATCCTTTTCGGCTGCCCTGCTGATCCTCCCCCGCAGGGACAGCCCGCGTTATCAAGTTGGGAGGACTGGGAGGTCGTGCTCTCGTCTCCGGACCCGCCATCGCAGCTTGCTACGGTGCTTCGGGGTGCCGACGTCATGGACAAACACCGCATGAACGTTACGACGTAGAGTGGGACCGTGCGGTGGTCCAGGGACCCAAGGGGGGTCTAAACACACTTGCCATGATAAAGTTTTTCTCTCTCTCTCTCTCACGGAAGATTAGAACTTAGATTCGCTGAGAGCGGCAGCCGTACTACCAGATTAAGCTAAATAGCTTCGAGAAAGGTGTCAGTGTCCGCTGTAAAAAGTGAGCTAGGCAGGTTGCTCCTGTCTACAACGTGAATTTGATAAGAATTACCTCAGCTTCCGAAAAAAAATGTATTTTGGAAAGTGTAAGCGTTCGTCGGTGCGTCTGGCGGCGTCCGTTATCACGTGGAAGAGCTCGGGTAATTTAGAGCACATGGATTTCATTAATGTGCAGTGACAATCGCACAGCACACGGGCCTGTACTTTCTTGCTCCTGATTGTTTCTTTACGACGAGACCATGTCAACCAAAATAGTGAAATGAAGTATAAGCCTCAGACATAACATGGAATTTTTCCCCGGACAGTTTTGGATTGGAAGCAGTTACCCAAAAGCTGTCGCCACCATCGGTGGAAAGGACTCCTTTTCAGAGCGTTGGCTCTAATACTTGCATTACTCGAAGTCGCGTTAGTGTGAAGCACAAGGCCATCAAAAATCCAAAGGAAGCAAGATCAGGAACAATCCCGCCGCGGCTGGAGGCAGCCGCGAAGAGCAACGACCATGACCAACAGCTATGGGCCGTCCAGCAGGTCCTCGGGGCGCTCGAAAGGCAGGGATCCAGCGAGCCGGCAACGGCGAGCGGAGACCCGCGCCGAGTAACGGCAGCCTCGTAGACGACGTAGGCCCTCGTCGGGGCGCGCGAGCGTCCAACTGCAGGCACAAATAAAGTTTATTCCAATCCAATTAAAAGGGGACTAGGGGGCGGTAGCGCTGGTACAAGATTATAAACCACCTAACTGGCGTAGAATGTTTGGACTTCTTAGGGTTATGAAATAATTCAGCGCGTTACGGAGCATGACATTACTAATCAAATCAAAGCGTAGGTAATATAGGGATTTGCATAGACGACCTTTGGTTCCTCAGACTTCTTAAATCTTGAAATATCCATTAGGGTCAAACTATTTGACGAAGGACATTCGCAGTGGTGTCAAACGATGTCTTCTTGCATTCTATTTGTTGGCATTAAAATATATCGGAATGGAGCGAAAAATTTGTACCGCATATAGCGGAGATGGGTATGACGCCTAACTCTTCGATATTGCTATCGCTCGAAACTCATACGCCGCCTGAGCGTTTTCGTCATTTTTTCGCTGCTACTGTATTGTTTGTGCAATCTAGTTTTGTAAACATGAATATTTTTAGAGTTCATGGTCTGTTCTGTAATTGGCAGACACACTTGCGCGTGCTTTGGGTGCAATTGTTCCAGCCTATTTTTATGGTTCGTTTTAGCAGAGTTTCTTCTTGTGCATTTTTTTTTCGTTTGCATTACGGTTCATTAAATTTTCTTCCCCTTTCATTATACTACCCTCTCCCCAGTGTAATGCCATTTATGCCGTTGTGTGTAGCGTTTTAAATAAATTAATTAATTTTCACCCCCATCAAGATGCGACCGCCACGGCAGGGATCAAGCCACCCTCTTTTGGGCTAGCACTCGAGCACTATAAATATGCACTGAGCCATCGAGCTGGCAACGTTGTGTGTGACTATGATGTGATGGATCCCTGAACATGCCACGTGATGTGTGGCTATGACAAGCATGCCATGAAGTTCAACTTACCCACTCAGAAGTGACGTCACGCAAACGGAAGCCCCCATTCAAAAGTGACGTCAACAAATGGCAAGCACCGGAAAATGTCTCGACGGGCTCCTTGTTCTGTCGCAGTCAAGGGCAACGAGTGTCTAGGCGCCCGCTAATTGATAATTTCAAAATAACTGCCAGTGCCCTTCATCGCGCGCTCCATCCGCATTCGCGAAATACTGAGCTCACGTAAGCCTTTTACGATATTATACGCATGACAGCCATTCGTTTCATTTGCTCAAGCATCTCGCTGGTGCATTCTTCAGCCGCCGTCGCCATCGTTTATGGTTTCCACGGGCATTTCCCTGCTAAACCTGACGACACGAATCAAATCCTGATCGCGTTTCAATGGAGGATGCAACTGTCTTAGTAACTCACTTTGGTGGGTACCTCAACCAAGCCGTGGAGGCCGAAACACAAGACAGCGTTTCTTCGGCGTCGAGTCCGCGTCTCGTCTAGCTTCATTGTAGCTCGCCGCCAGCAGAAGAGGGTGATCTGACGCTTGACGGAGGCGTACGGACTGGCGGCTCCAGACGGGGCGGTGGAGAGATAGGCCTTCAGTGATCCCCTGTCCCATTTGTAGGCCTCCTATTCGGAGTGACTGTAACCTACCGCCGGTGCAAGAAGGACAATAACTCGGCAACAGACGTGGAACTTCTGCATTCACAGAAACGACATTGTCGGGTACAGCAGTGGCTTGGATTAATCGCGGCTACTTAGTGTCTTAATTTATATGAGGGCACCACCACCACCTCCCATAGCGATTTCGACCACTTGGCCAGCGAGACAGTTCGCTCCCTCGAAAGAGTTTAGACTGAATAGGAACATGCAATGGGAACAAGACTACAATACGCGCATCGGAGACAACTGGTATTTACCGCGAACGCGAACTAACTACGGCAGACAAATGCTGTCCTACAATATCCCGTCCATTTTAAACAATTTGTGAAAAACTGTCATTAGTGAAGAGTAACAGCATATAGTTTCTTTCTTTAGTGTACTAACTCAGCCTGCTTTTATGCCTTCCCTCTTTACGTGATATGTTTGATGGTTATGTGTTTTTTGATGCCCTCAACGTGTTCATTTTCGATACAATGTGCTTTTGTTTTAAATATGTCACAGGCATAACATATAATGTACCGTTGTGTGATTGTGAGTTTTTGTGCACAATGTAGTTGCTGTAGGGGGCGGGGACCTCCGTCAAGCCTCTATAGGCTTTTTGTCCCCGCTCCCCACATCCTTGATGTGAAAATAAACCTGATTGATTGATTGATTGATTGATTGATTGATTGATTGATTGATTGACTATTCTCACCGAGTAAGCTGGCCTTGGAGTCCGCGATGTGCGCCGGGAACGCGGTCGAGCGCAAGACAGCAGGCGGAAGGCGGAAGAGTATGCGCATGAGCACATAGACGCCATAACAGGCCTACTGAACGCCGAACCGGCAGTCACCTCTGAAATGTAAAAATGGCCCTACCGCACCGGCCCTCTCCCCTACTAATGCCAATCAGCTTTCGTTTTCCACTAAGCCGGGGTAGCTTGCAAATCGAACATATTCGTATTATGCGGGAGTGCATTTAGCGACTGCATTTTAAGTTTCCATTTTCCGCCAAGGCTTCGTCCATCAATGCCAATGTTACTAGAAGAGGCCTACCAACTGACGAAGGCTACATGACATTGTTAGGTGCCCTATTGAAGCTCAGATACATTTAAAAAAATAACGTGTATTTTTGTAAGTATTGGTTCATATATAGCCATGTGAAGCAGTACTGTATGTGCAGATTCCTACCTACAAAAAACGTTAATCACTCCGGCTACCCGCATGCGGCCACCCGCATTTTTCTCTTTGCCTCTCCTTGCCTCTTGTTGATTCACGATGCCTCTCTTATTTTCACATTTCGCTCTAACGTTCTTATTTCTTTTGTAGCGATAGCTACGCTAGGCCGTATTTTCGCCTCTTCGCCACCGCCGCACTTTAAGCCGTGGCCGCATAGTGACATCAGACCACGCCCGCCAATTTTCCAGCAACTCGGCTCGTCGCGGTCACCGCTTCTGCCGTTGGGCGCTCGCCGCGCCCTCTGTGTGACGTCACACCACGGGCCTCGATTCTCCGGCTAGTAAACAATGAGCTTGATATTAAACAAGAGCAGCCCTATTGCATATACATGAAAGTTAGCTTGATGTTATACGAGATCACGGAACATTATAAGCTGAGCAGTACGGTCTATCCGCCGCCGATTGTTCCTTCGGAAACGTGGACGCAATTGCGTGGGGTAGATTACAAGGGGGAAAACATATACGCCTCTTCTAGGTTTACATAACAATGTCGAAAGAGGAGAAAGACCAATAACGCATAACGTGCGGGGTGAGGGGCACACTCCACCACGTATTATGGGAATGTGCTGGCAGGCCGGACGCCGAACAAAAAACAGGAGATAGAAGCCTGGGAGACCTTGCTGCGGAGTGAGGACCCCGCTCAACAGCAACAAGATATCCGCCTGGCGGCTGGGGCCATGTAACGACAATGTATCTTCACCAGACCATGGTTTCCGAGTCTCCTGAGTAGGGCTCCCTTAGGGCTGCGTGCCGGGGGTCCTTAAAGGGGTTTAATTTTGGTGGAAGTAGACGTTTTGATGATGGTGATGATACTCCGGGAAGCCGGCCCGTCGCGGTCGCCGCACGGCCACCGCTCCTGCCGTTGTGCGCTTGCTGCGCCGTCTGCGGGACGTCACACCCCGCGCTCCGCAGCTGTGATTACCGCGAATATAGACGGGGAGAGCTCGCTTCACCGCAGCCATCGTTGAGTCCGCAGTATGGACGGTGAGAAGTCGGCCAGCCTGAAGGAGGCCAGGGATCGCCGTAGAAATGAAGAGGAGACAGCACGCTGAAGAGACTGAAGAGAATAGGAGCGTGGTGAACGGTTGGCCAAAAGCTGTGAAAGCGATGCCGCTAGACAGGCTCGCTTAACCTCTAATGATGAATCTCAGCGCCCAGCTCTGGTGACGAATGCTATCGGTACTGCCTAGGTTTAACCAGAGCTAAACCACAGCCAATTGTTTTAGTTGTTTTTCATTACTGTAATGAATTAATCAGCACAATTACCTTAGTCTGTAGTTACCTGAAACTTATCATTAAATATTCATTTATTGATCACTGATCGACTGAATGATTCATTTTCGAATCATTGGTTGTGTATCACTTACGATGCTCGATTTTATTTCATAATTTTTCCAATTTCTAATTTTATTACATTAATTATACCCTCTTTTCATCTCAAACACATACTGGGCTTTCAAATTTGCCTCTACGGTTGATTTCCCACCCACTTATTATATAGCCGTCTAGCCTATTCCACCGTGTAATCCGTTTTAATTAACTAATTCATCTAATCAACCAATCTTTTCGTCTTGTTAATTATCACTCATCAAACACATTTCAATCCGTTTCAATTTTTATTTTCAGTGACTATTCTTCCACTATTTTCCCCTACACGTATGTTTTCCCTTACACTGACGATATCACTGTCAGCGCTTTTCGCCATTTTTTTTATATTATTGGCTTGTAGAAATATTTATGCAGCCAATTGCCATTATTTTTCTGCTCGTCATCCTCGCTTCGTCCTCTATCAATCACAACTGTTCGTTTCATGCTACCGCTTCTAATAACGTCGCAATCACTGCGAACTCGTTTTGGTGCCACGCTTTGGCGACACGACCCCGGCGACGTAGCCAAGATATGCTTTCGCGTTAATAATGACACAACGCACAAGGCTATTAGGTTGGGAGAGTAGCGCGTGCGCCCGGCGCGGATTGCCACCGCCGCGCGGTGCCGAGCTCTTCAAGCAAGAGAGGCGTTGATGGCGCAAGATGGCGCCCTTTTTCTGCGATGTGTAGGATTAGTGTATATGCTACCAAAGGTAGGAGAGGTGCGCGTCTGTTTTCAAAACGCCACTCGCGCCTCCATTGGCAGAACGCCATCACGTGGTGTCCAAGCAACTGTGTGCTGCGGAGAAAGCGACGCTCGGGACAAATTTGTAGCACCCGACATCGCTGCGGCAGCGAACTGCATTGACAGCCGGCCAATCTCGAAGCGCATCCATTATCCAATCATTGTTTACGTCTGGTACTGTTCATGCGCTTAGCTCTCGCGTTGTGTTTTTTTTTTTTTTGCTAGAAGTTGCATTGAGGTTTCTTTACCGAAAAGAGGCTGGAGTTGCGGCTCTGCTCTTTATTGCGTACGCTGCTTAAATGCTAAAATCGTTCGTGTTGTCCAAGTCTCATCTCTGTCCGTGTTTTTTTTTGCGCTTGTACGTGGTTGCTAAAATAGAGCTCTGTGTTGTGTATTTATTCCCGTTCGCATAAAACCTGAATGGCAAACAATTTTTAAGCGAGGGAAAACATGTTTAGGCAACTGATTGTTTATACAGATCCTAACGTTTATCCAGTTTCGAGTAAACTGCATTCTGGATTTTATACTGCTCTTTAGTTCCGGCTAATAACTTTTTGCAGGAGTTTCGGAATCAATAATGGGAATTATGAACAGGTTTTTTAACGCAGGTACGGCAACTAAATGTCACTGCGAAGATGAATGAGTGCTGCATTTGTACGGCGTACTTAGCATACTGAGTCTGCCCTTAAGTTGTCAGGTGAACAGTTCGGGGAAAGCGACTGTAGGAATCGGCTGCTACTGCAGCTCACGGCACTAGAAAGAGTAGCGTTTTTTCTTGACTATTTTTTAAGACTCGGTTACGCAGTCACTTGTTCCATTTTTTTTATAATCAAGTGAAAAAGCTTTGACAATCCTCAGAAAAGCGCCCACGGTCGATCGGTGATGTGCTAGGCATGTTTGTTTATTTCTCCTTCGGGCAACATACAGGTATTGCCCACGAGGCAAGACAAAAGGAGGTGCTAAACCTCCTGACTGCGTCATCCCGTACAAAAATGGATATCAACTTTCTTTAGAATTTGTATTAACATTCTATTGACTCTAGTAACCTTGTAGTAACTTTTACATTCTATCAACAATTGTTCATACAACGTTGATAGAAGTTACTTCTTTGAATGTACTCCTCTCAATAGAAAGTTACTAGAAAATAATTTTTACATTCTATGTACCTTTGTCAATACAAAGTTGGTAGACTGTTACTTCTTTGTATTTACTCCTGTCAATAGAAAGTTACTAGAAAAGCTGGGTGCAGTTTGACACGTTGAGAGAAGTAAATGAACAAACTGCATGGTGTTCGAGGTGATTAACACTATCTTGTTCGCATAATCGTGACGACATCTTACCTGATTGCATGGTGGAATCTGTTCCAGCTAGTCAACAATTTCACTATATCGAAAAGCGACACACATTATTCGCAGCAAATGCGTTTGGAATGTAATCAGGATATGGGAAAACGTTTTAAAACAGAAGATATATTCCATTGTAATACTTTATGTTCTTTACGGACTGCTGTGAGCAGAAATACTCTAGAAAGTGACAAAACATTTTTGGTCATGCGAATAGATGCCTCAAATCATGTACTGTAGGCGAACACTTCAAAGCTATTAAAACAACCTTGAACACGAAACAAACATTACACTCACATGCTCTTAGCCGAACATATTCTATTAACATTCGTTGATAGGAAGTTCATACAATTTCCTTACTGCTTTCTATGTACTGCTGTCAGTAGAAACATACTAGACACCGACAGAACGTTTTATAATGAGAATAAATGCCTAAATTAATTAAGTACTCTAGCCTAACACGTCAATCCAACTAAAGCAACCTTGTACACGAAACAAACATTTGCAGTCACATTTTCTTAGGGCATATTTTATCAACATTTGTTGATAGAAAGTTCATACAATTTTCTTACTGCTTATATACTGCTGTCAATAGAAATATACTACGAACCGAGAAAGCATTTTGGTGATGCGAATAAACAAATAAAAGCCTAAAATAATCAAGTACTGTAGCCGACAACTTCAAACCGGCAACTTAACTAACCTTGAAGACGAAACAAAAATTTGCAATCACATTCCCATAGCCGAGCACGCTGTGGATTTTTAGAAATTTCAGTTCAATTTTCTCAATACTAGATTTACTGCTTTCGCATTTTCGAGTGCGGGGATAAGGGCAAAGTTCATAACAGAAAATTTATCCCGAAATTCAGAAACGTGCCTTGAATTGAAGACATTTAGTGACAATTTTTGATTGTATAAAGTCTACGAAAAAAGTTACCAGCAAACGAAATAATTTTGGTACAAAGTGAATGAATTCATAGAATACTCAAGTATTATTGCCTCGCACTTCAAGGAAATTAAAAGAACTTTAAGAAAAAATAGGAGCTAGTGACATATTGTGTTACATAAGCGCAATGATGACTTCGTTACAGCGAATCAGTTTCGCTGATGGCTCATTCTACACGAAAACAATGCTTTCTGCTGCGTATTCGTCCTTAAATTCTGTACTCAAGCAGTCATTAAACAGATTTAACATTTCAGAACTAACAAAGAATTTCAGCAGAGCTGTACAACAACTCTGCCAATTCGAAACACGTTGGTGTTGCTATTGTTGTAATTCTTGATAGGTCATATTTTAACGTGCAGTTGAACAGTGATGTACCGTACGACGGTGCTAAAACACACTAGCATTAAGAGCGTTTCGCTCTGAGGTTTCAGAGGGATTATTGTTGCGAGCTACAAAAAAATTCAAGTTTAGCATTGCACCGATGTGTTTCCACACTCATTGAATGACACGTTCTCGCTAGCCCAAATTGCACCCAAATTATATCACCAGCTTCCTGAACCTGCACCGCAAGCACACTTTCCCTGCACACTGCCCGCCATGCAAAAGTGCCCGGTACACTATGCCACTCCACGTGGGAGCGCCCAATTTAAACCCTCGCACTACCCTCCTCCTCGAGCGACCAGCAATGGCTGATCGCACGGGACTGAAAAACCCCGCGCGAAAAGGGCCGCACCGCTTCGCGCTCTGAGTAAATTCTGTGTAACGTGTGCAGGCTTACAGCTTCGAGAACTCAAGTTGCTTCGTTCCTCAGCGACTGTACATGCGAAATTTCAGGCGAGGCAATATTAATATTTATTCATGTTAGGCGGCCGATACTATAAAGAGAAGTATAGAGAAACTAAACAGGTAACAGCGGCCCGCTGTACTCAACTGCGGTAACAAGGGCTTTCCATGAGGAAGGTGCACGGCAATTGGAGCACTATAAGCCCTCATTCTTGACTTGTTACATTTTTCGGTAGTACTGAGCCACAGAGGAGCTTCCAGTATGGAAAAAGCTAGGGTGAGAGCAGCCCCCACTTTGAGCACCGCTAAAGCACAGGCGCAGTGCCTCTTCCGCATCTTCACTTGCATCTCCTTCAACGCAAACACGGTACGAAGCTGTGGCGAGGGAAAACGTGGTGAGAGCTGTATTTTCTATCTTCCCGTAATGCAATGACTAAGGAATCCTGGAATAAAGTGTTGGGTTTTAACGTAGTCATACGAAGTAGACGCGCGAAAGCATGTGTTCATTCTTCGCCTTTTCTTACTGCCATCAGCCGACGTGAGGCCGAGCCGAGGACCGCATAAGGCAGAGGCAAAAAGCAATCAAGGAAGCACACAAAAAGACTACAGTAGCGCGACTGTCGGCGGGGCTCGCTCGAGCAAAGAGCGTGCAAGGTGTCCAATGACGTGATATAAACACACACAAAACAGAGGCGATGCTGCAGCGCAGCCTTGAAAGTTTCGCGCGTCACGCTAGAGCGGCGTGCGAACGCTCGTGTTCCCTAGGTACACACACGTACACTAAATCGCATGAGCCAAGCTGTGTAGAGTACGCTAAGCCACACAATATGCGAAAATAAAAACCGAAACCAGTAGCGTTTGGCAACATCATCATCATTCCTTATTCTGCGACGCAGTTACGGGGAACTGAGTTATAGCCTTAGAACTAGGCAGACAGTGCAGCCGTGCAGCGGCTGCGGCTTTCCTGGCCACAGATGCGTTGCCTGTAGCTGCCCGGTTTTCCAAGCTTTCGTTCGCAGCGCCGCCAGAAATAGATGGTTGTGAGTAGTCGCATTTTTTCACCGCAGTCATTCCAATTTGCTGACTTTGTAATTGAAACAAAATATTTTGTCGTTTAATGCAACAAGTTTGTGGCAAAAAGGGCTTTATCAATTCTTTTTTTAACGCGTGTAAAGTTAGGCGACATTAGCGCCACCTTTCCGTTCGCTGGCGGCGGATTGCGAGTTACATGTTGGCCGCGCGCTACACTATCTTGTTTAGGACGCTGAAACGACTCTTTGTTGGCGGGGTGCGACGGTTGTGATGTGGGTGCGTTTCTTCAGTTTGTTTGTGTTAAATGTGCGGCCTCGTTAGTGTTGTGGTAGTGTGACTGAACTCGGAAGGTGACAGATGGCTCCAGTGCTGCGGAAGACGTTCTTACGCGCATGCAGTGCTCAAAAACTGCTCTGACGTACTGCACGCAACCACGCCGAGAGCGGCCGGCGCCCGATGGCCGATAGAAGAAACGGCTTGCCGTGAACGTTGACAAATGTAAGTACAGAACTGGAAAATGACTTCTGTGATGTGTCGGGGGTATGATTGAGGGCTGCGAATGCATTTGGGTTGGTCTTCACGTCTTGTTCGCAGTGAGGTGCAAAATGCGGGCACCACGCGATCGTTTGCAGAGAGAAGGTGTTCTGACACGCTCGCTTGCCAACTATGCAACTTTTAACCCGCCGCCTCACGCTCTTTGCGTCAGCTCCTCGGCGCAGGAGTTATGTGATAGAATTTGGTTGCACGCCGAGAACTATGGGGTGCTGCTTGATTCGTTATTCCGACTGAACAGGAGCAGCGCGTGAAAAGGAGACCATAAGAACGAAAAGTGCTTGTAGCGGCGTGCGTCTTTTGATTCTGCTGCCTTAGTGTTTACTGGATAAGGAGCATTGCCCGTTCTACGTCGCAGTCACATCAAGTGCTGTGTTTCTTGATAGTTCTGGTCAACAAAACGACGATTAAAAATAGCAGAACCATTCCATTGCAGTGCAGCTGAGGTAATCGCACAATAGAAGGTTTGTTGTCATTTTATTTTTTTACGTTCACTACATTTATGTCATTCCCCCATTTTCAGTCTGAAGCGATAAAAGTATAACGTGATTCGCGAATAATAGCTTTAAGAAAAGTATGACAAGCTTTGTAAACCATTTTTTTGCTAACTATTGGAGGCATAGGTAATTAATAATTAGCCTCCACTCATGAACACATTGGACTGAACAGCTAGAGGTTTTAATGGGATGTGGCTTCTGTGATGTTTATGAAAGCATGGCTCTAATGCAGCCTTTCTTCAAATGCACCCGCAGTCAAGCCCTGTACAGCTGCTCCACCGGTACCATCACGCTACTTTTGCACCAGCTTTCATCTGTCATCGAGCCAATGCTACCTCAACCAGAGGCAAATGACATCAAGACCTGCTGGTTCAGCCTATCAGCCATTGACACTGGATATCAAGCATGTGCCACTTGTAAAAGGATATGGTAGAGAGAGGGTGCGGTAGATGGTCCTTGGCGATCACAAAATGAACAAGGGAGGGGAAAACCTCAGTTTGCTAGAGCCAACGTTTCGACAAGGGGACTTGTCTTCGTCTGGGCCAGACGAAGACAAGTCCCCTTGTCGAAACGTTGGCTCTAGCAAACTGAGGTTTTCCCCTCCCTTGTTCATTTTGTGATTGTAAAAGGATAGGTAGACAAGTGGGTATATTTTCCTTGTCTTTTTTAGCCTGCCAAAAATCTTCTGGTCCAGGCTCCCTCTCTCTTTCGTTTTTTTTTTCTTTTAAAAGAGGACCAAGAGAAAGGGAAAAGATATTGCGGGTGTCATGAAAGCACTCCCCTAGTCAAGTGCATTGTGTTATAGTGTGAAATGCTTTCTATAGTTTTTTCCCTCATGCCTCTCATGCTTGGAAATCTTGACCACTGTATAGACCAAATTAAAACAATTATCTGCTTCATGACCTTTATACAGCAGTCTAAAAGCAGCAAATAAATTTTATAGGTTTACTTCAGCAGTACCTACCTCTTACAAGGTATGGCATGTTTGAAGTGAACCAGTGATGTGATAGGCATGGCCTAACGGGCAATGCATAATTGAATATTGGCGTTCAAGTGGAGCACTCTGCTTTAGAAACATATTTGTTTCTAGCATCAATAATTGATACCTTACCAGGTTATCCTTGCATTACATGAAACCCTGCAAAGCTTATATTTTAGCTGTACAGAAGAAAGGTGCTTATTCGATGTCATGAGCATTGCTGAGGTTTTCTTTCACACTCCCTTTGTCACAACTGACTGCACTGTACAGTTGAAATGCATTTGGAATTGAGTATTGGTGCATTGTTTTTTTTATTCATGCCGACGTTCAGTTACTCATTGCATTACACTAGCTGAGCCTAAGTCAACAAATATTGCTGTGATCTTAACAAGACCCCTGGCTTTACTTGAACCGATGCATTTGATGTTGCCTTTCTCCCGTGCCATCAAGGTTTGTAATAAGCTGTGTAAATAACTTATTTTCTTTCTCTAGGTATTTATTGCTGCAATTAGTGACAGGTAATTTCCTAAAGAACAACCTAAGTGCACATTTTTATCTTCTTTGGACACTTGTTTGCTTGTTATCCCTTGTATTCTTAACTTAAACAGATATGAGCAGGCCTCAGCACTAAAGGGATCTGCTGCGGGACAAATAAAAACTACCAGTCCAGCTGCTCCCTTAGGGGCACGTTTCTGAGGCTTTTATCGCTTGTAGTTCTATGCAGCTTTACTTACAAGTATTGTATCTGACGCAGTGTGTGCCTTAATATTTTGATTCATTTGCTTTAGAGTGTGCCACTCTTGCCCTGACGAACTTGCTCACCTTTGTACTCTTTGTTCATACATTTTCCCCTAACACCTGGTATAGCTCCAAATGATATATTATCTACAGCAACATGTGCATTATATTGCAATGTCTTTGTGGCATCACATTTGAAAACAAAAGCTGCCTGAATTTTTGTGCAGACAAATCAGAAACACAAAATAATTTTTATATTTTATGGCCTGCATGTTATCTTCATATGACTGGAATGGCTAAATATCTCTTCGTGGTAGCCTAATTTGGTCATCATCATCATCAGCCTGACTACACCCACTGCAGAGCAAAGGCCTCTCCCATGTCTCTCCAATTAACCCTGCCCTTTGTCACTTGCCGCCACTGTATCCCCGCAAACTTCTTAATCTCATCCGACCACCCAACTTTCTGCCGTCCCCTGCTGCGTTTGCTTTCTCTTGGAATCCACTCCGTTACCCTTAAGGACCAGCGGTTATCTTGCCTTGCATAACATGCCTTGCCCAAGCCCATTTCTTCTTCTTGATTTCAACTAAGATGTCATTAACCCGCGTTTCTTCCCTCACCCACTCCGCCCTCTTCCGATCTCTTAACGTTACACCTATCATTTTCCTTTCCATAGCTCGCTGCGTTGTTCTTAACTTAAGCTGAACCCTCTTTGTTAGCCTTCACGTTTCTGCCCCATAGGTGAGTACCGGTAGGATACAGCTGTTGTATACTTTTCTCTTCAGGGATATTGGTAAGCTACCAATCATGATCGGAGAGAATCTGCTATACGCGCTCCACCCCATTCTTATTCTTCTAGTTATTTCCCTCTCATGATCCGGATCTGCGGTCACTACCTGTCCTAAGTAGACATATTCTCTTACTACTTCCAGCACCTCGCTACCAATTGCGAACTGCTGTTCCCTTGCTAGGCTGTTGAACATTACTTTGGTTTTCTGCATGTTAATTCTTAGCCCCACCGTTCTGCTCTGCCTTTCTAACTGGTTGATCATGCTTTGCAGTTGTTGTCCAGAGTGGCTTAGCAAGGCAATGTCATCAGCGAATCGCAAATTACTCAGGTATTCTCCATTAACTCTTATCCCTAACTGTTCCCATTCCAGTCCCCGGAATACCTCCTGTAAGCAGGCATTCAAGAGCATTGGCGAGATCATGTCTCCCTGCCTGACACCTTTCCGTATTGGAATTTTATTGCTGACTTTATGGAGAACTATAGTAGCTGTGCAATCGTTATATCTTCCAATATTTTCGCATTACACTCTTCCACACCCTGATTCCGCAATGCCTGCATGACAGCTGAGGTTTCCACTGAGTCAAATGCTTTCTCGTAATCAATGAAGGCTATATATAGGGGTTGGTTATATTCTGCGCATTTCTCTATCACCTGATTGATAGTGTGAATGTGGTCTATTGTCGAGTATCCTTTACGAAAGCCTGCCTGATCATTTGGTTGACTAAAGTCCAAGGTTGTCCTGACTCTATTAGCGATTACCTTAGTAAATACCGTGTAGGCAACGGACAATAAGCTGATTGGTCTGTAATTCTTGAAGTCTTTGACGTCTCCTTTCTTATGAATTAAGATAATGTTAGCGTTCTTCGAAGCTTCTGGTACTCTCGAGGTCACAAGGCACTGCGTATACAGGGTGGCTAGTTTTTGTAGCACAATCTCTCCTCCGTATTTCAACAAATCTGCTGTTACCTGATCCTCAGCAGCTGCTTTCCCTCTTTGCATTGCTCCTAAGGCTTTCTTTACTTCCTCCTTCGTTACTGGCAGGATGTCCCATTGCTGTGCTCGACTGCCTCCCTCAGTAACTTGATGATTACATTCGCTACTGTATAGATTTGTGTAGAATTCTTCGGCTAATTCAACTATCTTATCCATATTGCTGATGGCATTGCCCTGTTTGTCTTTTAGCGCATACATCTGGTTTTTACCTATGCCCAGTTATCTCCTCACTGATTTTAGGCTACCTCCGTTCCTTAGAGCATGCTCGATTTTCTCCACGTTAAACTTTCTTATGTCGGCTACCTTGCGCTTATTTATTAACTTCGATAGATCTGCTAGTTCTATCCTGTCTGTGGAGTTAGAAGTCCTCATGCTTTGGCGTTTCTTAATCAGATCTTTAGTCTCCTGAGATAGCTTGCTGGTATCCTGTCGAACCATCCTACCACCTACTTCTGCGGCGCACTCTGTAACGATAGCTGTAAGATTATCATTCATTGTTTCAACACTGCGGTCGTCTTCTTCAGTTAAAGCGGAAAATCTGTTTTGCAGCGACAGTCTGAATTCCTCTACCTTCCCTCTTAATGCTAACTCATTAATAGCCTTTCGCTTCACCAGTTTCCTCCGTTCCCTCTTCAAATCTAAGCTAACACGAGACCTTACCATTCTGTGGTCGCTACAACGGACCTTACCGAGGACCTCCACATCCTCTACGATGCCAGGGTGTGCACACAGTATGAAGTCTATTTCATGTTTAGTCTCACCATTGGGGCTCTTCCACGTCCACTTCCTGTTTGCTCGTTTGCGGAAGAAGGTATTCATAATCCGTAAACTATTTCTATCTGCGAACTCTACTAATAACTCTCCCCTACTGTTCCTAGAACCTATGCCATGTCACCTACCGCCTTGTCTCGAGCCTGCCTAATTAGGTGTAACACGTTAATGTCAGTTCCTGTAAATATCATTCAGTCTTCGAATGTGGGGGCAGAATTGAACACAACAGCATGTTATAGCTTTTTCTTGTTCAAGGACGCATTACATTTAGTTCTAGTCTTGTGACTGCTGCTTATGCTATTACTCAGCAGCCTTATCAAACTCACTCGGAGTGCTGCATTTTAGTGCACATTTAACTGATTGTTGCTGCTCCGTGTTTGATTCTATTAGAAGTTACTATAACTGTATACTTTGAATGTTTTCTTGTGCAGTTCTCTTGCTGCTGCATTCTGCCATGGAGGAGGCTACCTGTTCGTGCACACGTCTCATCACTAGGACGCTACCTCTTCCACTGGTGATGCAGACAAATAACGACAGGTTTAATTGGAGAGGCATGGGAGAGGCCTTTGCCCTGCAGTGGGCATAGTCAGGCTGATGATGATGATGAACAACAAGCAGGCTACCTGATATTGAGGACAAGTGTCAGGATAGTGCACCAACAAAGTCGCTTAAGCATTTCTGTGCTGATGCATTTTTATTAAAATCAGCTCATAGCTTAATATCTACATCCATGGGGACATTTAGCATATGTTTGGCATTTGTTTGACTTTTAATTCGCTAGTGTTTGCAGCCTTTAATGTTGGTCTTAAGACAGTGTAAGCATTGTTTCACTGTGTGGGATTTTTTAGCTGTTTTGGAGAGATGTGTGTGTATGCATGCAGTTTTTTTCCACGGGTTTGTTATGTGGCTCATGGAACTTTCATGTTACAGAAGAAATTATTTCGTTTCTGTGTTGTACAGGAAAGTGAGCAGTATTTATATGCACCAGGTGTTTCAGGGAAGAATAAGTAGTTTTCAAAAATATGGCTTTTGCTGCATTATATTACCAGTGTTAGCAGACACCAGAAAGCCGGTGAGGTGTATTTAGTAAGCTGGTTAACTAATTTCTGATAATTAACTTTTTAACTAACACAGGTTTGCAACTGGTTGCAGTTAGAGACTTTTAGCCAGTTGTTCGTAGTAGCCATATCAGTTTCTGGAATGTACAAAACATGATTACTTTCGCCGCTGTGGCTCGACAAAATTTGGCTGCATCGCGCAAAAATACATGCGCTTTTGAAAGCACACAGGGAAAGAAACCACTCCAGTGCATGTAACTGCTACAAATCTAATGGCAACTAGACGCCTAACTCTTATAGTGAAGGAATCATATTCTTAGCAGTAAGAAACACACACAACACCAAGACACACACACACACACAGGACACCCGCTAGACTTCAACTATCTTTACTGGACACTTGTACAACATAAATATGTATCACTGAGCACACGCAGGTGCCTCGTCATCCAGAACAGGTCTAACTACGCCCTGCCCTCTCCTGCAAGGCATACGGTTGCGCCGATAAACAATCTCTTTTTCTGCCAACACCAGGGAGGAAGTGCTTACACATGTCACCCGCCTCTTGAATACGAAAGACTTCGATAATTTTTCTTTCTTTTTTCTCGGCTCCCAGGCCTTTCGTATTCAAGAGGCGGGTGACATGTGTGTAAGCACTCCCTCCCTGGCATTGGCAGAAAAAGGGATTGTTTATCGGCGCAACCGTATGCCTTGGAGGAGAGGGGAGGGCGTAGTTAGACCTGATGCCGATGACGAGGCACCTGCATGTGCTCAGTGATACATATTTATGTCGTACAAGTGTCCAGTAAAGATAGTTGAAGTCTAGCGGGTGTCCTGTGTGTGTGTGTCTTGGTGTTGTGTGTGTTCTTACCGCTAAGAGTATGATTCCTTTAAGCCGTTCATTAATAAAAATTAGCTCACCAGCTTATTACGTAAGACTCTTCACAAGTTTTCTGGTGCCTGCCAACACTGGTAATATTATGCTGAAAAAGCCATACATTCATCTCAAAATACCTGTTTTTTGAAAATTACTTAGTCTTCCCTGAAACACCTCGTATATATGTAAGAAAAACCTAACGGGATTTAATTGACGATGTTTTGGTTGGAGGGCCAGTCGTTTTCAAGTGTACTACAGCATTTGAAGCGCACAGCTTTTGTTTCGAATGCTATACTGTACTCGAAAAAGGCTGGTCCTCCAGCCGAAACATCGTGAATTAAAACCTGTTATGTTTTTCAATTGCTGTGTGTCAGTCATTGTTACTCAGAGGGAACTGAGGGGAAGCGTGCCGAAGGCAATATTCTGTTCCTCTATTGTTCTCCATAAAATATTTTGATGCATCATGCATGTGTTGTAGCGCGTATGTACACTTGTGCACAATAAATGTAATAATTTGCATTTTGCTTCTATTATTCTTTAAGCACTCCAGGATAGTGTTCACAAAATGATTTTGAAGTGATAAAACTATGTTGGTAAAAGTGTTGTACTGTGTAGTTAACATACACTTTTCCAAAAGTTGATGTAGGAATTATACTTTCTTCGTACTTGAGTCTTTTGAATAACGGTGGCCAATTGTCGGAAGACCGTTGATAGGGTGTTGGTAGACATTGTCGGTATGTGGTTGATAAGAAGTGTAAAGACTTTCATGTACTTGAGTCTTTTGGATAACGGTGGCCAATTGTCGGAAGACCGTCAATAGGGTGTTGGTAGACATTGTCGGTATGTGGTTGATAAGAAGTGTAAAGACTTTCTATGTACTTGAGTCTTTTTGATAACGGTGGCCAATTGTCGGAAGACCGTTAATAGGGTGTTGGTAGACATTGTCGGTAAGGGGTCAGTAGGAAGTGTATACAAACTCGATAAGGGGATGATAGGAAGTATAAAGACTTTCTATGTACTTGAGTCTTTTGGATAACGGTGGCCAATTGTCGGAAGACCGTTAATAGGGTGTTGGTAGACATTGTCGGTAAGGGGTCAGTAGGAAGTGTATACAAACTCGATAAGGGGATGATAGGAAGTATAAAGACTTTCTATGTACTTGAGTCTTTTGGATATCGGTGGCCAATTGTCGGAAGACGGTTGATAGGTTGTTAGTACAATGTGTCAAAGGCGTTTAAAAGACTTTCTATTCAATGTTGATAGGTTCTATTAACAATTGTCGAAAGACTTTCAAAAGAATGTTACTAAAACTTTTTGTAAGGGATGTCGCCTGCAGAAACCGAGTGCGGCTTTGCCGCATGACCTCGGTTGCTTGACAGGCAATATGGCGGACCTATGCGCAACTATGCTACCTTTGATAGCATATACAGTAGCATATACAGTAACCCTAGCGAGATGGCCGAAAAGCCGGTATCTCGGGACTAATGAGCGCGAGACGAAGTGACAGCGCGTATATACATTTCGCCAAACACAGCCGAAACGCCCATAAAAAGTTCGTCATAGTTTTTACAAACTACGCGAATATCACCAAATTCATTACATAGGCACCGGACGCTCCCCTCATAATCTGTGCCAACTTTAACGACGACGATAAGAAATCACAGTGGTTCCATTTTCACGGGCGAACTACTCGGTGCAGCAACTGCTGCAATTTGCATTGAATACATATTTGCACGACAAATCGACGTAACCAGCAATAGCTATTTATTTTACTTAATAATAATAATAATGAACTTTATTAAAGCGAGATTTCCGCAGCAGCACTACATGATAGGCCTGATAATGCATCTGAAAACATGCCGTTGCTCGCTGTGCTGCGCGACAGCAAAGACGGTACGCGTGAATAAATGTTTCCTGATAGACTGAACCTTGTGTATGGCAACAGAACATGGGTCAGCACGCATGAATTCTTCCAGCGGAACAATCAGCCGCAGGATGGATTGCACAGGTATTTTTTTTTTGCTCAGCCGTACATAATATTTGGGAACAGCGAGCAGCGAGTCTTGCACCAATTAACCTGTTCTCGCCTCTTGCACTTCGCGCCGGAACGGTGGCTCAGTGCTTATGGTGCGCGGCTGGTGACCCAAAAGACGCGGGCGCGATCAGGCGCGCGGCGGTCGCGTTTCAATGGAGGAGAAATACTAGAGGCCAGTGTTGATTGCGAAACCTGTGCATAGAACCCCAGGTTGTCCAAATTATTTGCAGCCATCCACTTCGGGGTACATCAAAGCCCGTCGATGTTGGACGATAAACCCCCTAAAACCGAAATTGCACCTGACTGCCCACGGTGCAGCAACGCCAGGTTAATAGCAGCAGCAGTGACTCAGTGGCAAGGGCGTTAGGCTGTTCAGCAGAAAGCGCGAGATCACGGCAAGGCGGCTGCGTTTCGATTAACGGGAGATGCAGGTCCGTGGTGGCTCAGTGCTTAAGGCGTTCGTGTACTGAACCGGAGCCGTGTGTGAATCCGATCGCGTCCGAAGCGTTTCGATGGAAGCGACACGCAAGAGGCGCCCCTGTGCTGTGCGAATGTCAGTGCTCGTTAGTGATCCCCAGGTGGCCGAAATTATCCCTCGATACCTCCATTGCGCCACCTCTTTCTTCCTTTCTTTCGCTGCCTCCTTTATCCATTCGGCGTGGACAATTTCGCGCCCATGACGACACCGATCCAATGAGCAGGCGAGCTGCTCGAAGCGGTAAATGATCGGCGAAGTTTGTGCAATGAAGTGGAAGGGACTGTTTAGCGAGATAAAAGTTTGATGCACAGGACGGGAAGGGGGAAAGGGACCCAGAGCTAGACGAGCGAATCTTGAGGGTAGGAGGGCGCTGAGTTGCTGGCGTTGCTGTGTTCCTGTTGTGAATTCACCGGAAAGCTGGCGGCACTCTTCGGCGTACTGAGCAGCCTGGGAAAGCGGCGTTTACTCTGAAGCGTCAGGGCGATACAGGAAGATGGTGTTAATTGTGCACATAGGGTCCCGACAGTATGGAAAGCAAAGGGCTAGAACCCAGTGGCAGCTTGCAGCGCGGTATTATACGCGTATATTTCGAAGGGAAGGATTTTCTGCGAATCACAGTGGTAGCGGTTAACATACTTAGCGACCATGTCTCTGAGAGTACGATTGAAACGCTCAACTAAGCCGTTGGTTTGGGGATGGTAAGCAGAGTAGTGCGCTGAATAAGTTGACATTCCTTGATTACTGCCTCGACGACTTCCGAAAAAAATACACGGCCACGGTCACTAAGTTCTTAGGGTGCGCCATGTCGAAGGATGAGGCGATGAAAGATGAAAGGGGCAACATCAATCGTGGAGGCGCACAACAACTGCGCGGTTTCTTTATGACGGGTGAGTGGTTCAATGGCGACGATGACATTACGATGGCCGTCAGGAGTCGGTGGAAGGGTACCGCAAAGATCGACCCCAACGCGGCCGAATGGGTCTTCAGTGCAGGTGAGTGGCAGCATGGGTGAGGTGTGAAGGCGAGGCCGTGGCTTTCGGTATTGGCAAACCGGACAGGCGAACATCATCATCATCATCAGCCTGACTACACCCATTGCAGGGCAAAGGCCTCTCCCATGTCTTTCCAATTGACCCTGTCCTTTGTCACTTGTCGCCACTATAGTTAACACACACTTTTCCAAAAGTTGATGTAGGAATTATACTTTCTTCGTACTTAAGTCTTTTGAATAACGGTGGCCAATTGTCGGAAGACCGTTGATAGGGTGTTGGTAGACATTGTCGGTATGTGGTTGATAAGAAGTGTAAAGACTTTCTATGTACTTGAGTCTTTTGGATAACGGTGGCCAATTGTCGGAAGACCGTTAATAGGGTGTTGGTAGACATTGTCGGTAAGGGGTCAGTAGGAAGTGTATAGAAACTCGATAAGGGGATGATAGGAAGTATAAAGACTTTCTATATACTTGAGTCTTTTGGATATCGGTGGCCAATTGTCGGAAGACGGTTCATAGGTTGTTACTACAATGTACAAAGGCGTTTAAAAGACTTTCTATTCAATGTTGATAGGTTCTATTAACAATTGTCGAAAGACTTTCTAAAGAATGTTACTAAAAATTTTTGTAAGGGCTGTATCCCCGAAAACTTCTTAATCTCATCCGCCCACCTAACTTTCTGCCGTCCCCTGCTACGTTTGCTCTCTCTTGGAATCCACTCCGTTACCCTTCAGGCCCAGCGGTTATCTTGCCTTCGCATTACATATTGCCTTCGCATTACATATAGAAGCGGACATATTGCCGCACAAATCAGTACATGCTTCGTCAATAGTACCGCAGAGGTAAGTGTGCATACGTTTCAAACACTCCGGCATAAGCGCACTGGCGTTCAACGTGGAAACTTGCGCAGATGTCAGAGCTCAGGTGGCGGGGAATAACCAGGAGCCACTTGCGCCCCTTGGAGAGATAGGTACGGCGGTAGAACAAATAACTCCGAACGGCGAAGTGGCGAGCTTGGGATTGAAGAGCTGGAGAAGCAGAATGGCGGGAAGGAGACAGCAGAGATATGAGGGCGGCAATCCAATGTCTCTTTCTCTGTTCAGACGGCATGTCTGAGATTTCAAGGGACGACAAATTGTTAATGGTGGAGACGAGTCACTCGGAATAGGTGCACGTGAAAGGGCGTCAGCATCGCAACGTTTGCGGTAAGCGACATGAATGTCGTACTCCTGCAGGCGGAGGGCCTATCTAGCAAGAAGGCCAGATGGATCTTCCTGATTATCCGTCACGGAGCAAAACACGCGGATATAGACGTAAGGCCGGAATTTTCCAATCGCTCAGAGGAAGGCAAAGCATCGTTTTCCGGTCACCAAATAGACCGATTCAGCTTTTGTTAAGGTACGACTTGCGTAAGCCAACACGTATTCACCAGAAGCCGGCATCCGCTGCGCGATCGCTGCGCCGAGAACGACTCCACTGGCGTCAGTGTGGATTTCAGTCGGTGCAGTGGGGTGAAAATGTCGTAGAATTGTGAGGATCGTGGGAGATTGCAGGTCTTATTTTAAACAAACACAAAAGTACAAACAATAAACGAGGCGGCTTTTATCGGAAAGGAAACCAATTTCAATATGAGCGAGAAAAAAGGAAAGGAACAAGAGAGGAAGGCAGCAACACACGGGAAAAAAACACGGGGGAACAGAACAAAGTGCTTACGAAAAATGCAGGAAAAAGAGTCAAAGAGGAAAGTTCACACTACTTGTCTTATTCGAGCAACGAGCGGGGAGGACTGGCTGGGTGTCGGGCAGTCAGGGAGTCTCTTGGCGTTCCAACGTCGATGCAACGCTACCGCAGCGTCAGCGTTCGTGGGCTCCCGGCACGGTTCCCAGGTCTGGTATCCCGGAAAAGGTCACGTAGGCGCCAGAGGCGGCCTGTGTGGAGCAGCTGACGGATGGACGGAGAAGAGTGGCGCCTGGGCCAGGTGGTTGAGGCTCTCGACGATGGATGTCCAGGTCTGGTGGCCCGGACGTCTGCGGCTGAGGCCCAAGCCCGGAACTCGGGGAGCCAGCAGAACTCGTCCACGTCCGTCGCCCACCGCGCTCTTCTCTTCTCTGCCACGTAATCCTCTTCGACCTGCCCCGCGTTCCCCTCCGCACGCGCTCCTCGTGCTTTGTCTTCTACTCCTCACGAACGCCGCTTGGTGGCGCTATCTCCTTACAGAAGGCCCCCTCTTCGGAAGTTTTTTCCAAGGGAAAGAACTCAACTTCAGGAGAGCGACACCAGACGCGTTCGACGATCGCAACACAGAACATCGCACCACAGCGCGCACCCTACACACCACACACAATACGACGGTCGTCAATGTTCGAAGCGTTCACAGACATTCGCACACACAGCACAGAGAGCACATGGAAAGTCAACGTGAAGCGTCCATAGAGGGCGAAGAAACACGGAAAGCATCAAAAGTAAGTAGCCGACACCCAAAAACAAACATGAACAAACACAGAGAATGCTAACAAGAACAGGTGTGGGCTACATTCTTCCGTATTCCATTGTTCACATCAAACCACTTCACCGTCGCGAGAACTCTTTCAACTAGTACTTCCGTTTTCCTTTGTGAAACCGGTTTCTCCAAACCGACCTCGGTCTCCACCATGGTTTTAAATATCCCCGTCCTACGATGTTATACACTCTGTGCCGGCCGTTGTCCGCCGGCACCGATGGACCAACGGCGTCATTTACTTTGTTCTCCCTTTCCTTTGACACAGTCGGTTGACACTTAGCACACGATCTGACATAACTCTTAATGTGAGCCTGTACACCGGGCCAGTAAAACTCACTGAGCACCCTTGCTATTGTTTTCCGTATTCCTCGATGGCCGGATAATGCACTCTTATGCGCCAACTTAAGGACTTGCGTGCGTAAGCCCTTCGGAACCACCGCTTGCTCAACGACTCGGCCGGGACAAACTTGGTATGTCCGGAAGAGAACACCTTCATCTGTATCAAAAAAGTGGGCGGTCTGTCCCTTGCCACGAAATATTTGCCCCAACTTCCTGCGACACACCTCTAAAGTCGAGTCTTCTTCCTGTTTCAGGCGAAACTCCGGCCGTGACAAGTGGAGTGCGTTCAGAGTGGGGCTTTTACTACTCTCTGAAACCTTTGCTGTCACCATAAGGGAAGGAACATCGACCGCACTCGTCATGGCAAGGGAAACTGCCTGTTCAGTTAGAACTGGCGGGTCAACCGAGAATGGAGGTTTAGCGCCAGGGACATTGCCTATTATGATGTCGTACAGGGGTGTAGACAAGTACCGCGCGATGGCCTTACCCGAAAAGTATGGTGAGGAAATCACCACCTCCGCTTCCGGAACTTCTACACGGGTCCCATTGGCCAAGATTAATGTAGCCTGTTTTCCTGTAAGCGCCGCTGGCGGTACAAGAGACTCACGCACAACAATACCGGTGCTGCCCGTATCCCGTAATACCGAACCAGGCTGGCCGAACACCTCACCGTGCCCCACGGGCATTGCAGTTTCCACAGGGGTGGAAGGACAGACCATCTCCCCCAACTGGCCCTCTACGCGCGTTACCACTGCAGTGCTATCGGGATGTGAATATCGAGGTGTCATGCAACAGGCGGACTCCTCACGGTCTCCTGGCCTCTTAGCTTTGCATGACTGGGCATCATGTCCTACCTCGCGGCACCAGGTGCAATACGATTGCTTCGGCTTCGTCCGACAATCCGCCGCCTTGTGCCCAGTCTTCTCGCAAAGAAAACACCGCAGGCGAGATTGTGAAGCTGAAACCTCGTCCTTGGCTTTATTCATCGTATGCTCCCCCTGTTCTTTGAAGAACAACAAGTTATTTTGCCGCTGTGATTCGAGAAAATGATCGGCAGCCTCCGCCAGCTTGGAAACTGTCTTGCCCTCCCGCTCACGTAAGAAAAGGGCTAAACGAGAATGACAGCTGTTCAGAAATTGCTCGCTCACGACCATCTCGCGAACCACCTCAAAAGTGCGGCCTTCTCCCCGCATCTCGACCCAACGGTCAAAGAAACTAAACAACCTGGCAGCATATTGCGAGGCCGTTTCTCCATCCTGGGGCTTGCTCTGGCGAAACTTCTCTCGGTACCCTTCCGCGGTGAACCTAAACCTCTGAAGCAAGGCAAGCTTCGCTTTGTCATAATCCACAGAATCCTCAGGCGAGAGCCGACCGAAGACCCTAAGTGCTTCGCCGCCAAGGCACAAGCTCAACGCCGTTGCCCACTTTTCTTTTGGCCAAACCTGCCCCGTGGCCCCATGCTCAAACCTCTTTAAGTAGGCATCGAGGTCATCCCGCGCTTCATTGAACTGTGGTATGAGGCTGTGCGGGTTAATGGAGCTGGCCGGTGAGACGCTACGCTCTCCACGGTCACTTGGAGGATTTGCGCCACCCTCCATGAGCGTTATTTTTAGCTGCAAGTTCCGCGCCTCCAACTCCAATTTCTGTTTCTCCGTCTCTAAATTCCGTGCCTCTAATTCCAATTTCTGCTTCGCAGCTTCACGCTCAGGGGCTCTCTCTTCCCGTGCCTTACGAAGCTCGTCCTCCACCCACGCTCGTAACTCGGCGCCGCACAAGCCCATGCGCTCGCCTAAAGCAACCAAATCTGACGCGCTCATACTGTGCCTAAATTAACACACCAGGAAAAGAAATAAGAACCAACCTCGTCCTGTCGTAGTGGACGCCAAATTTGTGAGGACTCTGTGTGATTGCAGGTCTTATTTTAAACAAACACAAAAGTACAAATAATAAACGAGGCGGCTTTTATCGGAAAGGAAACCAATTTCAATATGAGCGAGAAAAAAGGAAAGGAACAAGAGAGCAAGGCCGCAACACACGGGAAAAACACACGGGGGAACAGAACAAAGTGCTTACGCAAAATGCAGGAAAAAGAGTCACAGAGGAAAGTTCACACTGCTTGTCTTATTCGAGCAACGAGCGGGGAGGACTGGCTGGGTGTCGGGCAGTCAGGGAGTCTCTTGGCGTTCCAACGTCGATGCAACGCTACCGCAGCGTCTGCGTTCGTGGGCTCCCGGCACGGTTCCCAGGTCTGGTATCCCGGAAAAGGTCACGTAGGCGCCAGAGGCGGCCTGTGTGGAGCAGCTGACGGATGGACGGAGAAGAGTGGTGCCTGGGCCTGGTGGTTGAGGCTCTCGACGATGGCTGTCCAGGTCTGGTGCCCCGGACGTCTGCGGCTGAGGCCCAAGCCCGGAACTCGGGGAGCCAGCAGAACTCGTCCACGTCCGTCGCCCACCGCGCTCTTCTCTTCTCTGCCACGTAATCCTCTTCGACCTGCCCCGCGTTCCCCTCCGCACGCGCTCCTCGTGCTTTGTCTTCTACTCCTCACGAACGCCGCTTGGTGGCGCTATCTCCTTACAAGAATCAAGGGTGACACGAGAAAGTGGCGTAAGGTGGTAAAGGCGTCATTGCAAGCTGGCGTCCAAGTGGAGAGATTGTCGCTGGAAGACAGCACGCGGGTTAAAGTGATGAGACTAGAAGAAAGTTTTCGAATCAAGAGCTGAAAATACGAACATAATCCAATAAACCTTCAAAATTCTTCAACATCTGATGGCTTGGGAAAATCAGCAACCGTACGAAGTTTTGCGGAATCGAGAAGAACGCCAGCCTTGGAGACCACATGGCGCAAAAAATAGAGCATCTTAGTGGCGAAGCAACACTTATGCAAATTTATTTGAAGGACAGGAGCACTCGGACAAGTGTCGACGTGCTATAGGCGACGGAGGTGGGTAGGAATGTTCGGAGTGAACAATACAATATCATCAAAGTAACAAAGGTAGGAATGCCACTTGAGTCCGCTCAAGATAGTGTCCTTCATTCGCTCGAATGTCAAAGTGCATTTAATAAACCGAGATGCGTCAAGTTAAATTCTTTTAAGCAGTCTGGGGTGAAAAAAGTTGTTTTCGCGCGGTTAAGGTCGGCTGGGCGACACCACAGAGCCGTTCTTCGGAGCAAAGCTCTCGAATGGCAGGCCAGCCGAATGCACCCTAAAGGCAGTTATAAACCGCGACCAAGTCGGAAGGATCGCTTCACAGTTCCTACACCACTGAAGGGCAAAACCCCACAGGTAGAAGATGACCATGGACAGTTTAGTGGTGCTGTCCCGTAAATTTTTTTTTTGCCTGAAGTACTCTAATTACCCAACAAAAAGCATGTTAAAATCAAATATTACCTTTTGGACTCATTGGTGTTCGAGATTGGATCATGTCATATATATAGGACATCAGGGCTTGGAGGTTGTCAGAAATCAAAACACAAAGTTGCAATCTGAAGTTTATTTTCAAACAGAAACAGTTGTTTGGAGCTTTTTCTAGCAAAGGCTTAGGCTAATGCCTATGGAAGGCTCGAAAGCAGTTCTTTGCTGCAGATAAGCAAAGGTGCACATTGCACTTTTGGCACTTCACCTTGGGCTTGCCTTTGCATCCTTCAAGCTTGCATCGCTGCTGCTCTTCCTCTACAGAAGGCCAGTGACCAGTTTGGTCGTACCGAATGTCTTGGATTGGCCTCACTTCAATCAAGTTCGGCCTCTTCAGCGGCTGAAGTGGAGAGGAAAATGGCCGTCCGCGCTTCCGTGGCAACCCGGCAGAGCAAGCTTTTGCCAAGCTCTCTATTACATTCAGAGTGAACTCTAGTAAATCCATTTGATCCTTCATCTTGATTTTTTGGTGCTCGGCATGGCGCCTGTATTCCAACCACGAGTTTGTGACGCACAAATTGAAAAAGTGCGTTATTACACGCAGTGTCCATTTCTTCGATCGAATTGAGGTCCTGTAGAGGGACACCCAAAAATCTGTCTTGTCTGCTCCCCCCATGCTTTCGTTGTACTGCTCCACAACTGCTGGGCGTTTGACATTTATGAAAGCCCCGTCTGCTTTGCTCCACCTTGTCACATCGCCTAGATCATCAACGCCAACAAAATTCGATGCCAGGTTTACTGCTCGATTGTCCATCCATTGTGTGATCACAATTTTTCCGTCGTTGCTCACGAGGTAGTCTGATGACCCTCTTCCTTCTTTTTTCAATTGTTTTTCCGTCTTCAAAGGGCATTTTTCAGTTCTGTTCTGGCGAATAGTGCTAGCAGAACAAATTGTTTTCTCAAGCAGCTCACGGATCACAGGCAGGGAGGTGAAATAGTTATCAAAAAACAACTTGTGCCCGATGCCATCAGGTATCCTGGATGCTAAATGGAGAACAAAGGCGCCTGTTACTCCGAACTTTTTCTTGATTTCTGAGGTAAGTTCTGTTGTGGACCCTTTGTAAACGAGAAAATCATAAATTATTCCCGACGCACCACACAACATGAACACTTTGACGCCCCAGGGGTCTGGCTTGCCTTTGATGTATTGCTTGATATCAAGCTTCCCTTTGAACGGAATGATCTGTTCATCAATGCATAGGCGCTCCTCCAAAGGAAGATTATGGCATCTTTCTTGAAATGAATTCAGAAGTGGGCTCACTTTCCACAAGCGGTCATTATTGTTGTGATCTCCATTTACATCTACAATATGAAGACAGTTCCTGAGCTTTTCAAAGCGATTCCTGCACATGTTTACAGATGCCAAAAGTTCTGTTTTCATTGAAGGCTTCCAATACATGCGCAGCCGTGGATAGCGCAGAACACCCATTGTCAAATGAAGTGCAATAAGTTTTCTGATTTCTTCTTCATTAGTCAGCACTGATTTTCCATCTTGGAAAACTGAGTATATGTTGGTCTTGTCGGCTAACTCAATAAACACGCTTTTGGGCACATACTTTGAAAAATACTCGTAAGGCGTGAGAAGAGGTTCGCGATAGCTTTCGTTCTCGTCAGCTACCGGCTTGAATTCAGCAGCTGGCTTTTCAAATGGTTTCCTGCACCAGGAGCCGTACTCTCGAGCGCTCTCTTTATCCGGCTCTTCCTCGTCAGACTAGTCAGATAGCTCCTGCTGGTTGTCCCAGTCGCCGTCCACTGCATCGTCCAGCTCACCTGCTTCGTCTACCTCTTCTTCGTCATCGTCGATGTCCGATATATCGCCGTTGCCCAGTGCAGTAAAGATAATATCCGGATCTTCGAGACGTGGCCTTCTTGAGCGAGGCAATCTCCTTGCCGAGTAGAACAACACAGTAGGTATTCTCGCACCTACATAAAAAACAACGCGAAATTATTGCTCCCGTAAAAGTAAACACCGAACGCCCCGCAGTGAAACCTCCCGCTGATCGCTAACCCTTGAGCCCTGGTGTCCTTTATATAGGACACGAAATTCGTGGCCTCTTGTGACCGACATACATCCCAATGTAGAAGCTTCTGTATGATTTTAGCATCTCGAAGGTCTTAAAAAGAACGTATATAATTCTCAGGGGCAGCATGCAAATTAGTCGTTGAGTAAACCAATCACAAAATCTCGCTTACCTTCACTGCCGTCGCCCGCGCCGTCCGCCATTTTCGTCGTCGTCCCCCATCGTTGCAAACGCCACAACAACATCGGCATTGATGCCCATGTCAACAGCGATGTCCCAAGTTCTGTTTCGGTTCTTGTTTCGGTAGTTTTGGTTGGTTTCTAGCCTCATGTCGCGTGTTTTGCTATGTGTCCTATATTTAGGACACCAGGGCCGAAAGGGTTAATATAGCGGCTCCCGCGGCCAAATGTGGAGAGCCAGTCGTCGACGTCTTCATCGGCGTGACCGCGGAAGAGAGGGGGGTTGTGCTAGCACGTGGTACTGGATGATGGTAGCGCCTAGGGTTGGCGAGGTATGGCTTGACCGCGGAAGAGAGGTGGGTCGCTTTTGCACGTGGCACTGGATGATGGTAGCGCCTAGGGTTGGCGAGGTCTGGCTTGACCAAGGAAAAGAGGGGTTCGTGTTTGCACGTGGTACTGGATGATGGTAGCGCGTAGGGCTGGTGAGCTGTGGCTCGGTTCGTCAGGCATAGCGGACGCCAATAGCAAGGTTCTGCTGCAATGTTCCAGGATGGGGATCCAGTCGTTCCTCCAGAACATGTGAGGGGACTAGTGGGTCCCATATGATGACCAGAAGGCAGCCGCAAGGTAGCGATCAAGTAAGCGTCAGTGCGAATCGAACTAGTTGAGAAAGGCGGTTCAGCAAACTGCTCTCGCGGATTTGTCCCAAAAGTCTGACTATTTCATTGGTTGGCTGTTCTAGGGCCGCGCTGGCCTGCTGTATTACAAGACACAATCGTGTCTGATAAGTTTTCATGACACAACATAGCCATCTAAAGCTTTCCGATTAATAAGAGTGGGAGAGGTTGCATAAAGTAGCAGGGCAGATAAACCCGCTCAGGTGGCTCATGGGTAAGGGCGGTCGTCTACCGAACCGGATAACCCGGGTTCCAACGCGGCCTCCGCGGCCGCCTTTCAGTGCAGGCGATAAGTAACCATACCGGACATTTTTTCGTTTCACCTCCATCGAAACGCGGCCGCTGCGGTAGGGTTCAGCCCCAGGTACTGTGGCTAAGTATACGGACGCCGCGGTGGCTCAGTGGTTACGGCGTCGGCTGCTGACCCAGCAGACGCGGGTTTGATCCTGGCCGCGGCAGCCGAATTTCGATGAAGGCGAAATTCTAGAGGCCCCTGTACTGTGCGATGTCAGTGCACATTAAAGAACCCCAGGTGGTCGAAATTTCCGGAGCCCTTCACTACGGCGTCCCTCATAGCCTGAGTAACTTCGTGACGTTAAACCCCAATAAACCAAACCAAACGAGCGCCCTAATCACTCAGCCAGCGTGGCGGGTGGACATGAAGGATCATGACGCGATATGTATACATAACCTGTTAAGTTTTACCTGTCGAAGGATGCGAGCCTCTCGCACAGAAAGACTAGGATTAGGGTCACGGTAGAGTTTACATAAAGGCGGAGAGCGTTGTAATGCTCATTAATGGTCGCGCGAAGAGACGCCTTGATACGACCTCCGCAGGCCTTGGCTAGGGGATCAACGCCCGGAGAGCAGTATTGCGTGCGAGCTGGTTAGCCAGCTGATTGCTCTCAATCCCTGAGTGTCCAGGGATCCATCGCAGGAAGATAGCGCAAGGCAGCAGCAACGCAAGTGCGTCCTCGGCCTGCTTTTAGATTTCAAGGTAGTGTCCTAAGGCGATAGCGTGAAGGAGCCCGTTTCGCAGAAAAGCCAGAGTCGTCGTCGGCGGCGTTCGCCGTGAGCGGAAAATCCCCGAAGCATTAATAAACAAATGTTTCAGGTAGCAGCTTGGATTAGCCTAGAATGTTTTTACTGACCTAGTGTATTGAATACGAGGACGTCTTGTCGTGTACAAAAGTTCCAATGCAGGCTTTCGTCGGTATGAAAATGCGGCTACCGCGTTCGCCGGGTGCCTCTGCAAGTTTCTGCAAGTTTCTGCTGCTTCACCGTGTTGCTTTCGCTCACTCATGCCCCTGCGCCAGGATGTAAAGCACGCTTGATTTCCCCGGCCATGCTTTAATTTCTACTTCAACTTCTCGTTTCCATCCTTGCGACCCCGAATGCTAGCACTCCACGCACGAGTGTGACACCTCACAACCCGCATATATCTTGCTCTGGGGTTAAGGTTAATAAAGCAACCACAAATGACATGACGGTCACGAGGTGTCAACGCGATATTCAGCGACAGCTGGTAATGGGATACATTGTGGTTGAGAATATGAGCGCGACCTATCATCTGTGTAGCTTTGTGGCGTTCTTTTGAATATCACACACATAGACGTTTACGCACCAGCGTATGCAGCTCGCTCGGTCGGAAAGCCATCGACGTCGTAGTTGTAGCTGCCGGCACCGCGCGTCGGAAACGCGTCTACCATGAGAACAGTTTCCCGCAGAATGTTCCAGATGGTGCAACACCATTCAGCATTTTGAGCAACATAACATTACTAGTTAAGTTAGCTTGCTGCAGCAATTAGAACTGGCGACTCATAATCGGAGCTGCGGGTAAACCACAGAGATGTGTGAGACAGTTGCTGCAGGTTCCGCTCCTCAAATGAAATTTTTGTTTCCCTCATTACGGCACCTCTTTCTCTCGCTCCCTTTTTTCGTCCATTCCCACCTGCCTCCCTTTCCTTACGGCGGTGTTCGGATGTCCACCGAGATGTGAGACAATTACTGTAGACGCGGCGCATGCGTTCCTTCCGTTGGAGGCGCTGCGCTTTGGCTTCCGCAACCTACCAGGCTTAACCAAAGCTAAACTCCCGCCATTTTTTAAATCTGAGTTTTTCTTTCGATCGTGTGCAGGTTGACTGCGCGAAGTGCTCTGCTCAGTGATTTTTCGTAAAAAATTTTGCACTGCGCCCCCTGCAAAAAGTCGTCCTGTTTGCTTTCATTGGTGGAAGTTGCATGAATTTTGGAACCGCATCTTCGGCGCTTGAAATGGCAGAAAAAGCTTCCGCTCGGCATGTGGAAGATCAATGCTGAGGAGAGAGATGGGATGTTCGTCGTAATGCCCCTTGAATGAGACCCTTCAGCCAGTAGCGCCGACCTAGTGTCCCGACGTCGCGTTCAGCTACATTGCACCGAGAATCACTGCTTGGAACTGAAGGCGCCCATGACATATGCGTCGACTGCGACGTCATCATGATTGCTTGATACCACTGGTTAGAAAGACTCCTTTAACAGCATACTTCTTTCGAAAGAATACCTCCACTTTCCAGCGTTTTTAAATGAACGCAGCACGTACACATAAGAGCAACGAAGGAAAAGACGCACTAAAGCCTAGTAAGTCTGATTGCTCAACCGAGATCTCACAACCCGACATCTCACGACATCTCACATCTGACCTACATCTCACGGACAAAAAATGAGCAACGAAGGTATACGCGGAAGTGAAAAATCTGGCTGGCACCGCCATGTTTTTTTATGCTTTTCTCAAACCATATACAAAAAGAGGATCTAACGGTGAGTATCACGCATTTGCCTTAAAGAGTTCTAAGAGGCACAAGATTTGCAATAAACGAAGAGCATGGGGAGCACACGCACGTATGTGTAAAAGAACAAAAGGACTTTCTGGCAGAATGAAGGGCCCCTTTAAGCCTAACAAGGTCCCTTTAAAGGCTCAACCGATGCCGCTCGAAGATGCACGGCTAAGCGCGCTAGCGTATCGTCCGAAAAAGACACCACGTAAAAAAATTTGCCGCAACACATAATGCGCAAGAAAGCAGGAGCAACGGAGGTGGTTGCAGGGATAACGAAAATACTTGGAGCTGTCCGGAAGGGCCCGCACCCGTAAGGCTTAGCATGTAGTACTACCACTCAACCATTATCTTACCTATGTAAGGGCAGGATACGAATACAAAATGTACCAAAACCCAGGTAATAAAATAACAAGGAAAAGAGGAACGCTGCTAACGAAAACACGTTTAGGCTGGTATGTTTAGGATCCCCTTCTGCCTAGCAAGGCCTATTTCTAACTATGCTTAGGCGAAAAAAACATCGGTTTACTCAAGGCTCCTTAATTTTGGTCATCTGCCTCATCCAGCGCCTTCGCGAAGGCAACCGAGCGCTACCAGAACGCAGAAAGGCTTCGGGCGGAGACGACTAGAAAAATCCAAAACTTCTTACAATCATCACTAAGTGCTCGCCACGCCTCTGCCCAGCTCTCGCCGGCGAAATGTCCAAAAACGGCTTACCGATGGCGCGCCGCTCTCTGCGCTAGCCAGACCAAGCAACACAGTACAGGTACAGGCCACCAGCAGGAAGACGAGGGCATCCACGGCGGCCAGCAACCGGGTCAGGGTAGCAGCTGGGGCCAGGGTAGCTTCGTCTTTCTTTCGCGCGTTGCTGGCGCGGCACGAGCCAGCTCGGCTCTGGTATCTCGGAACAGCGCGTTCAAGCGGAGGCCCGAGCTCTGGGCGCCTTTTCTTCTTCTCCATATGAAAATGGCACATACCCACGCGAGGGGATTGGCCAAGGTACGGTGGTGAATGCCAAGGAGGTATAAGTGCGGAAAAAAAAAGCTAAGTAAAATAGTAGAATGTTTGAAATTAGAAAATATGTATCAATTGTTAAAAATATTTAATAAATAAGCAAATTAGATACATCAGGAACAAAATAAAATGCGCTTTTGGACATTCAGTGCAATTTTATATGGATTCAACAGGGAAAGCGACCAGTTGCAATGATGTAATCGTGAAGGTAGCCGCGAATGGTGGTTAACGAGAATCCCGTGGCGCTCGCACCAAAAGAAAGCAGAACTGGTAGAGACAAAGGGAGTCCGAACCTGGAAAGAGGGACCACCAAATACTGTTTTCTCTGAAATGCGAATCGCCGGCTAGAGAGGAGATAATGGTCAATTGTTTCAGCTTCTCCGCATGTGTTACATAGGTTAGTCGTAGCGAACCCGCATCTGCATAAGTACAAGTTGAAGTGCGGGATTCTGCATCGCAGAAGCGTCATGGACACTCCATACCGCCTTGTTTTACATAATCGAACATTCCATGGGAACTTTAAATGTTGGAAGTCCAAGGTATTCAGCAACGGATCACCCAAGCTGGCTGATATATGTTCGAACCGCTGGAAACGGGAGGTCATAACACAATAAGGTGCGGTTCGGGAAATATTACAGGGGCATTGAGAGCTGACCTTGCAATAAATCGGCCACCTCGTTGAAATAGATTCCCGAATGACCAGGTACCCAGACAAAGCGGACCTCCCTTACTGTGCGCGGAACAAAAAACCAAAGGGAACGCATCAATAGAGAGGTGCCGGAAGTTTGTAGAGAGACTAAAACTGAAAGGCAGTCTGTAAGGATAAGTACCTGTGCTACAAGCGTCGAAATTTTAAGAAGAGCCAAACCGAGTGCCAAAAACTCTGCAAAGAATCCAGAAGTGTAATATGGGATACGAACGGAATAGCTGAAAGCGAGATCCTGTGAATATATCCCTATTGCCGCCTTCTCACAGCTCCCGGAAGCATCAGTGGAGAGAACAGCATGATGAGGAAGATGCTGTAAGTGCTCAGCCAGAAGACCATTTAGGATATTTGAGGGCATGTGTTTTGGTTTGGTTCGTTGGTTTATTACGTCAAAGCGACTCAGGCTGTTAGGGACGCCGTTGTGAATTGCTCCGAAAACGTCGACCGCCGGAGCCCTTCAATACAGCGTCCCTGATAGCCTGAGTCGCTTTGGGAAGTTGAACCACTAAAGCAACCCCGAGTTGAGGTGGTCGCTAGGGGGCCCGAGTGAGCGGACGCGTTTATTATCGGCTTCGCCTATTTCTGGTTCCTGTGCCCAGGTAAATCCTTTCTAGGACCCACCAAGGCCTTCAAGGATCCTGCAAGGTTCAAAGCCCCCGATCGCTACCATCTTCTGGATGCGCCAAATGACCTCGGTGAGCTACCTGGTGAAAATGTCTCTGGCAGCCACGCCGCTGCGCTAAGCCTTGCCTCATCGAAGAGAGTCTCGTCGGCGCGCCGCGTTCCTCACTCCCCAACAGCCATGGAGGACCCGTGAATGGAGAGACCTCGGACCCGTTTTATTGCCACCTTGGTGAGTGGAAAACTGTGCTCAATGCATACCCTAATCGGACCACGGATTCGAATTCGCCCCCAAAACACCCGGTATCGGCCTCCGTTCAACCTAAGCCAAGCGCCAGCAACGCCCGCGCGCTACCAGACGCTGCATCTGGGAACCCCCGAAGCGCGTTCAAGGAGACGCCGCCGCTCCTACGCATGACGCGCGCTGTCGCCCATAGAAGTAAGCAACTCGCCGAACTGCCGGCGGGAACCATCAGATTCGTCTTTCGCCAGCAAGGCGGCCTCTCCCCGGAGAAGATCCCGGCTCCCGGTATCCTGCAGGCACTTCACTCGACGCTCAGCTGTTCTGTGATTGGCGAGTTGCACATAAGAATCCATCCAACTAACAACACCTTCACAGTGGCGACGGTAGTGGAGACAACAGCTCTCGAATTGGTCAAAGTCCATCAAATTACCTTAGATGGACAGCAATACCCGGTAGCCGTGTACATAGCGGCCCCTCCAGCGGCAGTCAAGGGCGTTATTTCCCGGGCGTACTTGAATGAGACACCTGTGCAATTGTTAACAGACTTGCAGTGCAGAAACTCGGAAGCTAACGTTATAGCAGCCCGACGCATGGGAAAAACAGCGTCCATCTTAATAATTTTTGCCTCAGGTCCCGTGCCTCACACAATTAAAAAATTCAGGGGGCACTTTGGCTCTATAAAGTGCTGCAAGGCGAAAGCGTTTCCTGGCCACTGTTTGGTTTTATTTACTTTTTTTATTTTTCATACTTTGTTTTTTATTTATTTTTGCTCTTTCTTTAAATTTTATTGTTTTTATGTTTATTTTCACATCTTATTCTTATTTTGTTCTATTTTTGTTTATTTTCATAATTTTACATTTTATTTTCCTTTTCTTGACTTCACTCTTTTTATTTTATTCATGAAGCCCATGCATTCACTACATGCGCCTTTATTCATGCTGGAACCTTGAGCCTTTTAAGCAGTGACGCCGAAAGGCGGACGAATCTGCCGACGCGTCTGTCGACACGGCTGCCGACGCGTCTGCTAACGACAGTATGAGACATTAAAGGCTTTCGCCTTAATAAATGTGTAAGGGATCGGTAGTGCACGTGGGGTCATCGGGACCGGTATTTCCCCCTCACCACCCCGCCAGCTGCCATCTTCAATGGACGCCACCGGCGTAAGGGGGGGGGGGGGGGGCGGCCGGGGCGTTCAAAGCGCTGCGTCTCCTTTCTCGAAACGTGGCCGCTCGCGAATGCGCCGGGACGTACGGGTGTCCCCCGCCCGGCGTGTACTTTTGTGCGAAGCAAAGGACGTTTTACCTCGACCTGCGGGCACGACTGGGTGTTTGCACTTGCTTTTCTTTTATTCTTTTTTTTTTGCGAGGAAGAAAATGTTTTACCTTGCACGTGCTGGCACGTCTGTGCGTGTGTTTGTTTTACTGGTATTTTGTGGTGGAGAAAGTGATTTACCCTACAGAGGCTGGAGGGCTGGCCATGCTCTCGACGAACCAATCATGTTAGGAGTATAACATGACTGTGTGCTACTAAAGGTGGCCCGGGCTTCTAGGTCTTTAAAACCGGGCCCCGGAGCCGGAATAAGGGTTCTGGGCTAAGGTCAGGTACTATGCATCTTCCGCTATGCCGAGTACGGGCCTCCCCTAGTGTTAGCCAGATCCACTTTTTGGTTGTTTTTATCTTTGTTGCTTAATTTCTCTTTTTGCCGCTATATTTGTCTCCAGTGACTAAATTTGTATCTGATGTATATATCTGTATAGAAATCTTCAAGTATTCCCTATTTATCTCTGCGTTCCAACTCATTGGATGACCGTCTCTGTCGGGGCACCCATGGTGCGAAGATAATGGTTCAGTCTTCTGGTCTACAAACCGTCTCTGGGGGGACACCTCTGGTGCAAGGAAGGCGAAGAACCTGAACTTTACTATAGGTGTGTGGTACACCGCTGCACCAAATACAAGGGTAGCCCCTATGCCTGCACAAACTACAGGAAACCTGGACACAGGTACACTGTTAACAAAAAAAAAACGCCCAGAAGGGAGTAAATGGCTTGTCCTCTAACGCACACCCAAAAGGAGTTTTTTTACTCCATATGCATGGTGTTTTTTATGGAAGAAGAAAGAAGAAGAACCCGAACTTTACTGGCGCAGTCGACGAGGTTCCTGATGGCATCGGAAGACGGCGCAGGAAGACGACTGAAGGCAGGGAGAAAGGCGACGGTCGGGCAACAGCAGCGTTCGAGAGAGGACCTGCGGAGAGACGGCGGCAAGGACGCAAGGACCACGGAAGTAATCCAGCGACGCGGGACTGCATCCGGTCAAGGAAAGCAGAGCGTCGAGAACTTGACGGTCGCCGGCAAGTCCCAGCAAGTTACGACAACGTGCACAGGACCAGCAGCGTGCGACAGCTCATCGCAGCGTCCGGTGAAAGTGGCGGTGGACTCCGAAGCCAAGGAGCTGGCAATGCGGATGGACGAATCGAAACTGTGAGTTTCCTTCGTCGCATTGCTCACGTCGCTGTTCATGTGTTCGAGCCGGTAGGACAGTTGTGCGGTACAGACGGCGGTATAGACGGTTACCCATGCCGGCCCACACTCAATCTCAGGTACTGAGTAGAAATGGTAATGGCGCGCTTGGCTTATTTTCAAGCTGAACTTGCGAAAGTAAATGGTGGAAAGGTGCCGCTACGCGAGGAAAAACCTCAGGATGTTAAATACGTCCTGAATGTAATAGAAGCAAGACGCCAGCAGGTAGAGCTCGAGATCTCTAATCTCAAGGAGTCTAGGAGAGGTTGTCAACTAGCGAGGGTGAACTACTCAGAGTTCCGAGAAGGAAACAGCAGTCAGGTCGCTGTAGGCAGTCAGCCGATATGCAAGAACGTTTCTTTGTTAGGAAAGGCCGCAGAGAGTGCAGGAAGTGAGAAGAAGATTACTGAAGGGCGCCAAAATATTGCAGCCTTTCCGCCACTGTGCGCGGCTAGCAACGAAATGGAGCAGACAATTTGTGATGATCTGGGGGCAATCGAGACCACACTGTCCCAAAACAAACAGGACAGCGGTCAAGTTCCTGCAGGCTCAATGACGGAGGTTGCGACCTCCGACACGTCAAAAGAGAGGAAGAAAAATAGCCAAGCAGAAGTAAAAAGAGAGCCAGCTTTCAGCGCAACTGGAATATCTGGTGAAGAAAGTATCGTGACGGAACGCAGCGTCGCGGTATTAGAGGCGGTGAACGCGCACTCCGATGATTCATCTGCACAGGTTAGCTCTACCCCAAATGACATCCGGGACGCGGACGCGAGTTCAGGATTGTTGGAAGTCACTCTGAAAATTCCAAAAACGAGATCTCAAGCAAACCGCAGAAAAGGGCCGTTCGTTCAACATGAAGCGGCCAGTGATTACAGATGTAAGATCGGCGAGCGTGTGACAGGAGAAAGTGTAACGTTGCTGGAACGGCACACTGTGTCGGGCATGGGGCATGAAGGGCCCCTAGCGTTATTGATGGAAAGAGCCTTTCATCCGAGGCAGAGAACGAATGTGCGCCTGTTGCGCCGACCGGGAAGAGCACCGCGCAATTGTCGAACGCAACCAATGGGCGTCCTGCCAGGTCCTTCGAGGAGAAGGAAATGCGTGGCGACTTGCCATTAGGCGAATTTGGGTCAAGTGACTGCGAGGAAGCTCATGCAGCCGACGATGCCACGTAGCCGGCAAGCGCCAACAATACATGGAGCGGAAACTTCGAGGTTTGCCCGTGCAGGAGCAGTGCAAATAGCTCGAAGTGACACAAAGTAACAGGAGGCAGGTGCATAGCTTTCACACTGACAGTCGGCGCGTGGAACAGTACGTTCCGTGCTGCGGTACGCCATAATAAATGTAGCAAAGCCGGCCGCACTGGTACGGTTAGACTGGCGAGGGGCTATGCTCCTTACGCAGTACGTTGTTCGTACTAGGGCGCCGGAGAGAGCGTGCCCTTAAGGGCGTTGTGTGGTCAGGGTTTTGGACCCATCGAGGACCAGGACGTTTTTGATGCTGGGGGGCAGCAACTTCTGAGTTATCACCCCGTTGTGGGACCAGCTTAATGAGCAGATAGACCGTTAGGTGTCAATCGTGTCGATTGAGACACGTGGTGGCTCGAACGCACACAGGGACGCTCGGTTTGACCAAGGATGCCCACGTAGCTGCTTATGGACGCCATATCAGTGCTACTGAACACTCCAGTTGCGAGTATCGGTGTGTGTGTGTGCTCGTTCGTGAGCAGGACGACGGTGTGCATGCAGGTGCACCAGGTCGCAGGGCGACAACTTGGGCTCCGTTTTACAGCGCACAGCAAGCATGCCACCGTGTATATTTGAGAGTGCATTTTGTTTATGTTCCTCGTCCTGCGAGGGTTTTGTTGGTGGCAGTGCTGATGTAATTACGAACTAAGTGCTGCGCTACAGTATGTCACCCACAGTGTGGTTTCGTGACAGCTACCGATCCCTTTTGTTTGTAATTCTAAAAGTGCCATTTTAGCCCTTTGTAGAATCTTGGGAAGGGCGTGTAAGAGAGCGGTAGTGTACGCGAGTTCATCGGGACCGGTAATTCTCCCTCACGACCCCGCCAGCTGCAGTCTTCAATGGACGCCACCGGCGTGTGGGGTGGGGGGCGCTCAAACACCACCACCTAGTCTAGGTGGTGATGGCTCAAAGCGAAGCGTCTCCTTTCTCGAAACGCGATCGCTCGCGAATGCGCCGGGAAGTACGGGTGTCCCCGCCCCCCCCCGCGTGTACTTTTGCGCGAAGGAAAGGATGTTTTACTTCGCACCTGCGGGCACGACTGGGTGTTTCCACTTGCTTTTCTTTTATTCTTTTTTTTGCGAGGAAGAGAATGTTTTACCTCGCAGGTGCTGGTACGTCTGTGCGTCTCTGTTTTTACTGGCATTTTGTGGTGGAGAAGGTGATTTACCCTACAGAAGCTGGAGGGCTGGCCATACTCTCGATGAACCAATCATGTTAGGAGTATAACATGATTGGGTGCTACTAAAGGTGGGCCGGGCTTCTAGGTCTCTAAAACAGGGCCCCGGAGCCGGAATAAGGGTACCGGTCTATGGTCAGGAGCTAAGTATCTTCGGCTACGCCGAGTAGGGGCCTCCCCTAGTGTTAGCCAGTTCCACCTTTTTGTGTTTTTGTATTTTTGCCGTTTAATATGTCTCTAGTGCCTAAACTTGTATACGATGTAAATATGTATATATATCTTCAAGTATTCCCTTTATCTCTGCGTCCCAACTCATCGTAAGACCGTCTCTGACGGGCCACTCCAGGTGCGAAGATAACGATTCAGTCTTCTAGTCTACAAACCGTCCCTGGCGGGGCACCTCTTGTGCAAGGAAGAAGAAGAACCTGAACTTTACTATATGTGTGTGGTACAACTCTGCATCAAATACACGGGTAGCCCCGATGTCTGCACAAGCTGCAGGAAACCTGGACACAGGTACACTGTTAGCAAAAAAAAAAACACCCAGAAGGGAGTAAATGGCTTGTCCTCTAACGCACACCCAAAAGGAGTTTTATTTTACACCATATGAATGGTGCTTTTTATTTACTCCGTTACATAAGGGAGTTATTAAAGAGTGAAAGGGTATCAAATTATTACTCCCTTATAGAAATGGGGCCCGAAAATGGGGTGTTGTTTATAGTTTATTTATCCTCGTTCAACCTCATTCTTACAGTGACAGCGGTGGTAACGGGCAATAGCTCTGCGGGCCGCCGGCAACCCAACTTGGGAAACTGCGCTGCTCTAATGTAACCCGGCGTTCCAATTCTATTCGCTGTCTGCAAGCCCAGTGGCGGCGTAGGCGGCAGGAGTCGTCTACCTTTGCTGTACGAGCTTGTTTGGTTGGCCGTGTTTGTAGGTAAATTGATGTAACATTATAATCAATAGTTCAAAACTGAGAAGGAGTCACTAGGTAGTTTTCACGGTCATGCACCACGCTATATTTGACTAAAAACCAGAGGAGAAAAGTTGAAAACACCCCTGATAGTAGTTTGGAACGGCAGTGTTTGCTTCCATATTCACTTCATTAAGGCTTGGCTTTTCAATATGAGTGAGGAAAAATGTAGCCTCATGAGCTGAACCAAGAGCTAAGGGTTGACACTATGTTCTATGTTCATGAAACACATAATCTGCTGCAATACACTGCGAGAACCACACTGAAAAAAAACCTCTGAGAATTAGGCCTAAGCGGGGGCTGTAACGGGGTGTCGACACAAACAAAGGAAGGTTAGGTATGGTTAGATCACTGGAGGCTTCACAGGAGCGTCTCAATAATGTCCGTACTGTAGCGGAAAACGGCGACAAGCCGATGTCTTGTACCGCGGCAGGCGCCCGTGAAGGAGCAGAAGTGAACGGAGATCCAGTGACGATGGTAACCAAGCGGTCTTCACTCACCGCCATTACCATACGACTGACCAGAAGCAGACAAGACGCTAGGTGGAGGGGCGGATTGCAGAAAATGTTTTTTACTCCATTTCGGCACTGGTTGAGTACTTGGTACAATTGACTCCCTTTCTAGACTGGAGTAAATGCTGGTAAATTCTCATTCTATATTCATTATTCCCTCATGGGGGTAAAATGGTGGACAGTCGAACTTTTCACCCCATTCATGGAGTAAATGTTTTCACAAATGGAGTAAAAAGGGTGGCCGCCACCATTTTTACTCCCTTTGGGTATATTTTTGTTTACAGTGTACGACGTGTGCCCTCTCCCCAAGGCTGGACTCTGCCCGCGGTGTGGCGTGAAGCAAACCCCTCAAGAGACCCCATGCATGCCAAGCTGCATTCTTTGGGGTGGTTCCCAGCTTACCGGTACCGGCTCGTGCAAACCCAGGACCCCTCCACCTCGTAGACAAACCGCGCCGAAACCCAAGCAACCAGTGCCCACGCCAAAGGACTTTCCACAGCTAATGCCTCATCAAGATCGCCAGCGAGCCAGAGCCAAAACCAGCAGTACACCCCAAACCTCACAGCGGGAGGAAGAGATAGCTCTCTCGCGGGAAGAGGGAAGGCATCTTAGGGCAGCCATTAATTCTATCCCTCCTACCGTTTCTCCACCCACTCCTTCACAAATTGCACAGATAATTGCTGGAATGTCTTCACATATTCCAGCTAGCAACCTCGTAGCTGCTCCCATCCTCCGCCCCCCCCCACCTTCCAGCTTGACCCAGTTGACGGGGAATAATCTCCAATTAAGCATCCTACGATGGAACTGCAGAGGGTTTCGTCGCAAACGAGAACCCCTACAGCAGCTCCTCTCTGCTTCCCCCGCACCCCGTGATATAGTAGCACTTCAGGATGCTGGCACAAATTAATCGCTGCCAGGATTCGCTCTGGTTCCCTCGGACACCACTCCAAGCCCCCGGGTTACCACGTATCTCCAACATTTTGCACCATACACTTGTTGAGTTGGGTTGAGTTTGAGTTTATTAACATTTTAGTTCTCTGTACAGAAAACTATGGGCCGGGAAAAAAAGGTACAAAACCTGTACCTGACTGGGTCCCTTGACCCCATAACAAAGTTGGTAGCGATGCACTCTCAATAAACAAATCACAAACTAACGAAGAAAAACGAACAAAGCTCTTTGAGCGAAAACAACTTAACATGATATTTGAAATTGTGCACAACACTCGTGCCAATATTTAAACAAAATAAAAAATCTCTGCCTCTCCCGTAACCGAGAGTAGAGTAAGCATGAAATGTTTACGGGCCTAATGTCATCTCGGTGGACACCCGAACCGCACCGTACAGGAAGGGAGGAACGCCACCACCCGTTCAGCGCGATGCCTTGCCATTTGGTTTTTTGAGGAAAGGAAATGGCGCAGTAATTCTCTGCCATCTCGGTGGACACCCGAACCGCACCGTAAAGCAAGGGAGGAACGCCACCACCCGTTCGGCGCGATGCCTTGCCCTTTGAACGCAGCGCTTCTCCCCCGGGCCCCTGTGCACCTGCGCAGCTTTGCTTCGATGCGCGAAGCCCCTAAGAGATCACGTACGACAACGAAGTGTACGTGGCATTTATGTGCTTTTTGCACGCGTTATTAGAAATCGGAAATTATAATTCCGTGCATTATCAAACGCACAGCGCGACTGATATCTTGATAAACATTGAGAAGGCACTGGCAGCAGTTATTTTTGTGACTCGTTTGGAGACCAACCGTTGATTGCATGCCGGTCGCGTAGGAGGGCTTAGAGAGTCTCGTTAAATCTCGTTAAGTCTCGTACGGTGCCCGGATGTTCTCGTTTCAGAGCCCGGATGAGTGGAATTCAGTGCCCGGATGACTCGATTTCAGTGCCCGGATGACTCGATTTCAGTGCCCGGATGAGTGGATTTCAGTGCCCGGATGAGTGGATTTCAGTGCCCGGATGATGGCTCTCGGTCTCGGCGTGACGTCACCACACTGCCGACAACGGGGGCTAAAAGCATTTCATGCTTAAAACTGTTTTAGCAAAACCCTGTGCAGATGCCATCAGAAAAATACAGAATCCATCAGGAGAGACACTTATAATCAGTAATGTACAACAAATAAGTATGATGAACATGAATCAAATATAGTCCATTCCACTCAAAAGCAGTCACTCCAAAAGGAAGTACACGTTATAGAAATTCACAAAAACCGTGAACCCAACTACAACCACAAAATTAAAATTTCGCGCAAAAATCTTTTCAGTGTATGAATAGAAGGATAATTGATAGCTTCAGCTAACACCGCATTCTCGTTTAAAGCGTTGGGAATAAGGTATTTCATACTTTGTAATCCATAATTTGTTCGTAAATGTGGTAATATGTAATTTATTTTCCTGAAGCAAAAGCTGTCATTTTTCATGAGATATGTATTATCAAAGCTGTGAGAATTTGGTTTCCTTTGGGTGTATATGTAGAGTGCAAGTTTGTATAAATAGAGCTGTTCAAGATAAAAAATCCCATGTTTCTTGAAAAAAAGGCCTTGTGCTCTCATTATAATTTAAGCTTTCCAGAGCCCTAATGGCTTTCTTTCGCATGATTGTTAACATTTGCAAGTTACCTCTAGTTGTTTTTCCTTGGATCAAAAGACAGTAAGTTAAGTGGGATTGGATGATTGCATAATATGTATTTAATCAGTACCTAGTTGGAATCAGGTTCTTCACCCTCCATAATGCTCCAACTACTTTCGTCATTTTTAATTTCAAATGATTTACATGTTCATTCCAGCTCAGAAACTCTTCCAAGCGGACACCGAGGAATTTAATGGTTTTTGTTTGCTGCAAACTTTCAGTGTGGAAGGTGAGATTAATCTCGTAGTCAATAGGTGTGTTTCTTGCTCAGAATAGGATATATTTTGTTTTCGTGATGTTTAACTGCAAATCATTGCTAATGAGCCAGATCGATAAGTTACATAACCAAGTGTTGGCTGCTTCTTCTATTTATTTCAAATTTGATCCGGAAAAACAGCATTTGTATCATTAGCATACAAGAGTATGTCTTGAGTGAAAGGAATATTTTCAATATCATTAATATAGAACAAAAAGAGAAGCGGACCTAATTTTGACCCTTGTGGTACACCCTTATTTATAGTTTTCAATTCGGACGCATAATCACCCAGTTTAACGAACTGTTGTCGATTACTTAAGTAGCTTTGAATTAAGTTATAGGCATGTCCCCGAATTCCATAAGCATTTAGTTTTTCGATTAGTATGCGATGGTTTACGGAATCAAACGCTTTCCTTAAGTCGTGGAAGATACCAACTGTAAAAAGCTTTCGTTCGTTATTCTCGATTATCTTCTCTTTAATCTGAATTAGTGCTGTTTCAGTCGAGTTATTTTTGCAAAAGCTGAACTGTTTGGGAGAGATTAAATGAAAATCAGTTGCATATGCAGCAAGTCGTTTATGTTAAGGCATTCCAATATTTTCGCAAAAACACTTAATAGCGATAGGAGGCGGTAGTTGTTAAGTTCGTCTTTGGAGCCGCCTTTATGTATCACTGTTACCCGTGTTTATCTAGAAAAAGTCCACTGCGCAGGATACTATTGTATATATGGGCAAGCGGGGAGGCTAGAGTTGAGGCTACTGACTTGATTGGCAGTGGCTTAATATCGTCAGGACCTGGAGCACTATTGCTCTTTAAAGAATCAATAACTCGTTCTATCTCGCCTTCATCAGTAGGGTGTAAAAAAAGCGTGCCTTGTGAACAAGTATTAATGTAAGAGACTGGATCTAAATCTGATCTATCCCGCATCTGGTCCATCGCAACTGTCAAAAAATGTCTATTAAATCTTTCACAAAGTTCAACACTACACAGTGTTTCGCCCTGCGTGTTTAACCCCGAGAAACAAGTGAATTCAGGTGTCATATTGGTGACTTCTTTGTAGACCTTCCAAAATTTTGAGGTTGATCCGCGCTGTGAAATTTACGGTTGTAATACTCACGTTTTGCATTCCTTAGTTGTGCATTAACTTTGTTGCGATATATTTTAAACTCCTTAAATTTTCATTCACCTTTGTGTTTCAGCCACTCCTCAAACAATTTATTTCTTTGTTTTATCTTACCATACAGCGCGGGGCACATCCATGGCTTTCGAGCCCTTTTATGTTTTTTCCAAAAATACACTGGGAATGCCTTTGAGTAGAGCTCTTTGATTTTAGAGCAGAATAGATTGAAACTAATGTTTTAATCTTGCTCGTTAATCATCTGAGACCAGTCTACCTCCTGAACTAATTCTCTAAAAGCTTGCAAGGTATCATCATTAATCTTTCTCGTTTTAAACTGTGTTTCATTAACTTTCTTAGAGGAAAGGTCTTCTAAAATACAAAAATATAGCCAGGTGATCACTAATATCTGCCGCAAGGAACCCAGAAACAATTCGGCCCGAAACGAGATTAGTGAAGCAGATATCAATCAGAGTTTCCGATGTTGCAGTAACACGTGTGGCACTGCCTATACGATTTTCATAACCATAACAAAGCATCATAGTATAGAATTCATTTTGTACATTACTAACGATTTGCAGATCAATGTTAATATCTCCAACAACTATTCCAAATCGACCAGAAACTGACAACTGCGTTAATACTCCATCAAAGTATTCAAGGAAATCGTTTGTTTTGCCCGAAGGAGGTCTATATACAACAATAATAACGGTATCTCTACAAGCTGCTGTCAGTATTTCAAAATCATTGGTCATAACAAAAACGTCATGTGGTAAACTGCAATTTAAACTAACTTTCGTGTATAAAGAAACCCCACCACCTCTTTTTCGAGAGCGAAATAAACCCATGTGGTTGTAACCGTAAAAATGATAAACATCAGATTGATTCATATACCAAGTTTCCGTGAAGCAAAGTACATCAAATTCCCAAGAGTGCTCTTCTAGATAAAATGCTAATTGGTCTCCTTTCCTTCGGAGACTACGGGTGTTCAAGTGAAACAAAGATAGTCATCTACGCACCCAGGCATTCTTTAAGATGTCTTCCTTAAATCGATTAGAATCACACATCCTTCCATTCATGGCTTGAGATCAAGCACAACGTGTACATGGAGTGAGAACATGTGATCGGTACAGCCGTTTAACTGCCCGGCGAGAAATCACCGTCTTCTTGCACACCAGAATTATCACTTGATTGTGCGATAGGCGAGCTCCGAGTACCAGCCCCGAGCAGCTGCTTGTTTTTCCGCGTCAAGTGTTCATTTATGTACACCGGTTTAGCTGTTCCTTCGAAACCGAGCTTTTCAGTCGTTAGCCGTGTCTTCCTTGCTTTGGGCAAAATCGCATTACGCTTAGTTCCGCGCGTGAAACGGACAATTATGTTCTTTGCCATTGAATTTGGTACATCAACTTTGTGACAGATATCAATGTCATTGTCATCGATTACCTCATCCAGCTGTTCACCAATTTCCTTGACGAATGTCATTGTCATCGATTACCTCATCCAGCTGTTCACCAATTTCCTTGACGAATTATATCTCATCACAACTCCCAGGCAAACCCTTGATTTCCAGATTATTGAGCCGGTTAAACTGCTCAGTTTCATCCAGTTTATCCCGCAGTTGTTTGTTTTCTTGTTCAAGCATCTGGTTTTTCTCAAGAAGCTTTCTAATTTTCAGCTTCAGCTCTTTCATATCTTTTTGAATTTCTGTGACACCGTCACACGCATCCGAGCAAACCTTCACGCCTTCTTTCAGAGACCGCATCTCAGCTCGCATCTCTCTTCGAAATCGATCCAGTTGTTTAGCAAAGTATTTACCATCTTTTGTCATCACTGCAACAGTTGCCACTCAAAAGGCAAATATAGCACAATATCACTTGCTGTGTTCGGCAGCGGTGCACAAAGGAAGGAGGGAAATGAAATTCAAAATGTAACTCACCTGCAAAAGCAAGCGTAAAAAAGTTGAGTCCCTTATTCCGAGAGCACCGCCACTGAACTGAAGCGAGTGCAGGCACTTTTCCACATTTATAGTGAGCGTCGTCCCAATGTGCGCAGTGGGCGAGATGTCCGGTCCTTATTAGTTGGCGATACGCAGGTCTTGTACGCAGCTTTCTTCAGATAGAAGCAACGCCGTCACCGAAGAAAGTAGATGCAGGAGGACAGAAGGCTGCAAAAGCAAGCGTAAAAAAGTTGAGTCCCTTATTCCGAGAGCACCGCCACCGAACTGAAGCGAGTGCAGGCACTTTTCCACATTTATAGTGGGCGTCATCCCAATGTGCGCAGTGGGCGAGATGTCCGGTCCTTATTAGTTGGCGATACGCAGGTCTTGTACGCAGCTTTCTTGAGATAGAAGCAACGCCGTCACCGAAGAAAGTAGATGCAGGAGGACAGAAGGCTGCAAAAGCAAGCGTAAAAAAGTTGAGTCCCTTATTCCGAGAGCACCGCCACCGAACTGAAGCGAGTGCAGGCACTTTTCCACATTTATATTGGGCGTCGTCCCAATGTGCGCAGTGGGCGAAATGTCCGGTCCTTATTAGTTGGCGACACGCAGGTCTTGTACGCAGCTTTCTTGAGATAGAAGCAACGCCGTCGCCGAAGAAAGTAGATGCAGGAGGACACAAGGCTGCAAAAGCAAGCGTAAAAAAGTTGAGTCCCTTATTGTGAGAGCACCGCCACCGAACTGACGCGAGTGCAGGCACTTTTCCACATTTATATTGGGCGTCGTCCCAATGTGCGCAGTGGGCGAGATGTCCGGTCCTTATTGGTTGGCGATACGCAGGTCTTGTACGCAGCTTTCTTGAGATAGAAGCAACGCCGTCACCGAAGAAAGTAGATGCAGGAGGACAGAAGGCTGCAAAAGCAAGCGTAAAAAAGTTGAGTCCCTTATTCCGAGAGCACCGCCACCGAACTGAAGCGAGTGCAGGCACTTTTCCACATTTATATTGGGCGTCGTCCCAATGTGCGCAGTGGGCGAAATGTCCGGTCCTTATTAGTTGGCGACACGCAGGTCTTGTACGCAGCTTTCTTGAGATAGAAGCAACGCCGTCGCCGAAGAAAGTAGATGCAGGAGGACACAAGGCTGCAAAAGCAAGCGTAAAAAAGTTGAGTCCCTTATTGTGAGAGCACCGCCACCGAACTGACGCGAGTGCAGGCACTTTTCCACATTTATATTGGGCGTCGTCCCAATGTGCGCAGTGGGCGAGATGTCCGGTCCTTATTGGTTGGCGATACGCAGGTCTTGTACGCAGCTTTCTTGAGATAGAAGCAACGCCGTCACCGAAGAAAGTAGATGCAGGAGGACAGAAGGCTGCAAAAGCAAGCGTAAAAAAGTTGAGTCCCTTATTGTGAGAGCACCGCCACCGAACTGACGCGAGTGCAGGCACTTTTCCACATTTATATTGGGCGTCGTCCCAATGTGCGCAGTGGGCGAGATGTCCGGTCCTTATTGGTTGGCGATACGCAGGTCTTGTACGCAGCTTTCTTGAGATAGAAGCAACGCCGTCACCGAAGAAAGTAGATGCAGGAGGACAGAAGGCTGCAAAAGCAAGCGTAAAAAAGTTGAGTCCCTTATTCCGAGAGCACCGCCACCGAACTGAAGCGAGTGCAGGCACTTTTCCACATTTATATTGGGCGTCGTGCCAATGTGCGCAGTTGGCGAGATGTCCGGTCCTTATTAGTTGGCGATACGCAGGTCTTGTACGCAGCTTTCTTGAGATAGAAGTAACGCCGTCACCGAAGAAAGTAGGTGCAGGAGGACAGAAGGCTGCAAAAGCAAGGGTAAAAAAGTTGAGTCCCTTATTCCGAGAGCACCGCCACCGAACTGAAGCGACTGCAGGTACTTTTCCACATTTATAGTGGGCGTCGTCCCAATGTGCGCAGTGGGCGAGATGTCCGGTCCTTATTGGTTGGCGATACGCAGGTCTTGTACGCAGCTTTCTTGAGATAGAAGCAACGCCGTCACCGAAGAAAGTAGATGCAGGAGGACAGAAGGCTGCAAAAGCAAGCGTAAAAAAGTTGAGTCCCTTATTCCGAGAGCACCGCCACCGAACTGAAGCGAGTGCAGGCACTTTTCCACATTTATATTGGGCGTCGTGCCAATGTGCGCAGTTGGCGAGATGTCCGGTCCTTATTAGTTGGCGATACGCAGGTCTTGTACGCAGCTTTCTTGAGATAGAAGTAACGCCGTCACCGAAGAAAGTAGGTGCAGGAGGACAGAAGGCTGCAAAAGCAAGGGTAAAAAAGTTGAGTCCCTTATTCCGAGAGCACCGCCACCGAACTGAAGCGACTGCAGGTACTTTTCCACATTTATAGTGGGCGTCGTACTAATGTGCGCAGTGAGCGAGATGTCCGGTCCTTAATAGTTGGCGATACGCAGGTCTTGTACGCAGCTTTCTTGAGATAGAAGCAACGCCGTCACCGATGATAGCAACGCCGTCACCGAAGAAAGCAGATGCAGGCGGACAGAAGGCTGCAATAGCAAGCGTAAAAAAGTTGAGTCCCTTATTCCGAGAGCACCGCCACTAACCTCGCCGGTAGCTCACACATGCCTAGAATTAATCCCCTGCACTCACAGATCTCATCCCCTTTTCATCCTCAACTGTTACCTCCTTCCGAGGCAACCGGTCTTAGATTTAATCTGTCTCATTCAGGCCGCCTCCAACGCTGCAAAAAAGGACCCCCTCATTATATTAGACCATTTCAACTGCACACTTGTAGACTGGGGTATACACGCACTAACAAGAGAGGAGCTGAACTGCGTAACACCCTTCAGATGCACGGCATATCTATATATAATGATCAGAGCACACCTACAAGAATCGGCAATAGTGTCACTGCCGATACTAGCCCAGATCTTACTTTCGGTCGCAACCTTTCCACACCGGTGTGCACGAACTCAAATGAGACCCTGGGTAGTGATCATTATATTGTAACTATGCAGTTCGACTTCGCCAAAAAAGCTAAAAACTACCGTGCCCGAATTACCAGCTGGGGTATTCTTCCAAAGCACAGAGAGGCCAAAACATTAGAATCCACCTTTATCCTCCACACATGGATGACAGAGCTGAAACATGATGTCCAGGCATTCGCGCAAACATTAGACGCCACCCCCGAGACTCCCGTTGCAGATAGTGGCTTAGCGCACCCACTCCAAGCTCAAAACAGTATCCTCACACGCTGCAAAACCCAGAAACAAAATCGGAAACTTATGCTAAAATTAGCGCAACTACAGAAACAAAGAAAAGAGCACAGTGCTGCACTCAGTAAATCTGATTGGGACCAATTTTGTGACGGATTACGAGGTAATCTCTCCTCCAGCAGCGCCTGGAATCTTCTGCGACATATGATAGACCCCACTGAAGCTAAAAAGCAAACTCCGCTTTTGCTCAAAAGACTTACCCATCAAAATCGACAAAATCATCAAGCGCTGTTACGCCAACTTCAGTCAACTTATACCAGCGTGGGCCAAGCTGTATCCTATCCCGACTGTGTAGGCCCCGATCAATCCTCCCTCGACGCCCCCATTATGGAGGTTGAAGCCAGAGCAGCCCTTATCAAGCTCCGAAACTCAACCCCTGGGAAGGACCAAATCACAAATGTCATGCTCAGAAATCTAGATGACCGTTCAATTTCCCTTCTCTCCGAATACTTCATAGATGGCTGGGAAATGTGGGCGCTACCTGCTGAATGGAAGCACGGGAAAAGAATTTCCATTCCTAAAACAAATAAGCCCATTAACTCCCAAAATCTCCGTTGCATTTCGCTGATTTCATGCCAGGGCAAACTGTCTGAGCATGTCATCCTCACCCGTCTCACGCAACACATGGAGTCCCATGGACTGTATCCCCATACTATGGTAGGATTTCGACCCCACCTCTCGGCACATGACGCCCGGCTGCAGATTTAACATGCTATCCTCAATAACATGTTACATCACACCAGAGCAATCTTAGCAGTCGACCTTACCAAAGCATTCGACAAAGTTACGCACAGCGCCATCCTGCAGGGCATCCAAGTGCTGCAGTTGGGGCCTAAGATCTACAACTCTATCCGGGCCTTCTTAAACGGGCGCACCGCCTCCTTGCATACAGATGATATACAGACCCCCTCCTTCACGCTTGGTAACATTGGTACCTCGCAAGGGGTGGTGTTATCTCTCTTCCTCTTCAACCTCACCCTCATCCCCCTGGCCAAGGCTCTCAGCCGCATGCCGCACTTAGGACACACACTTTCCACGGATGATATAACGGTGTGGACCACATACGGCTCGGATGGCGACATAGAATCGACCCTTCAGGAAGCCGCCACAACTATAGCTACTCACGCGGCAAGCATTGGGCTTGAATTCTCCCCCACAAAGTCAGCACTCCTCATAATTCGCCCGCGGCGCGTACCTACCTCGCCTATCACGATCTACCTGCATGACACTCCCATACCGCAAACACCTGCCCTCCACATTCTTGGCCTGCATTTACAGGGCACTGGGAAAAACAACCTTACCCTGAAAGCACTAAAATAGTCCACTTACTCCGTCATTCATCTTCTTAGAAGAGTTTCACATTCACGGGCTGGTCTAGACGAAGCAGACAATCTCAAGGTGCTGCATGCCTTTGCGCTTAGTTGCATTCTTTACGCCTCTCCTTACCTGAACCTCTCCTGTGCTGATAAAGATTATATTGATACATGCATTCGAAGAAGAGACAGAAGTAGCGCATGCGCTAGAAGAGGAAGAAGTTAGTTGGCTCTCTGGCGCGCGCTCGAACCACTAGGGGACCGCCGCAGGTTTTTCGGTACGCTTCCCGACCTGCAAACTCCGTACAGCGTCACTACGGACCTCACACCGGTTCACCAGCGACCCAGCCGCCGTCTCCGCGGAGAGTCGCCTGAATTTGGGCCCCTTCCCCCGCCAACAAGGACGACGCAGCCTCGACCGCCGAGTCCAACTGACATGGCCACTGACACCAGGACCCAGCCGCCGATCCAGCCTCTACCGTCGAGTCCAACTGCCATGGCCGCTGACACCAGGCCCCTGGCGCCGATCCTTTGCCACCCACCGCGAACACCGCCATCTTTTCACGGTGACGTGTTCGAAGACGCTGAGGACTGGCTGGAGACGTTCGAGCGGGTCGCACGCTACAACGGCTGGTGCGACGAGCGCAAGCTGAATAACGTCTACTTTGCCCTGGAAGAGTCTGCTCGGACGTGGTTTGAAAACCACGAGGCTACACTTCCCACCTGGGAGACGTTTTGCCGGAGTCTCCTGGCTACGTTCCCCAACGCTGACCGCTGGGAGAAGGCCGAAGCTGCGCTGCACTCCCGAAATCAGCGCACGAACGAAAGCGTGCGCATGTACACCGAAGACATGGCCCGTCTTTTCAAGCGCGCCGACCCCAACATGCCAGAGGAGAAGAAGCTGCGCCATCTCATGCGTGGGGTTAAGCAGGAGCTGTTCGCGGGCCTCGTGCGCAGCCCACCCCGCACGGTGGCGGAATTTCTAACCGAGGCGACCACGATCGAGACGACGCTGCAACAACGGGCCCGCCAGTACAACCGGGACATCAACTGCATGGTGCCCGAAGGCTTTTCGTCGTGTCTCGGCGGCACTGTAGACACCTTGCGTGAACTAATTCGCTCCGTTGTCCGGGAGGAACTGCAACGGATCCATCTGCCTCAGGTTGCACCTGCGCCGCTGGCAGCGCTGTCCGAAGTTGTCAGGGACGAGGTGCGACAGGCTGCGCAGGCACCTCCTGTCCCCGAAGCGCCATCCCGGTTCGATGACCGACCCACGTACGCATCTGTTGTACGTCGCACGACAGGCTACGGTCCCATTACCCCAACGCCTGGCGTGAGCAACATCGGCACATGTCACGCAAGCGTGCCTGGCTACGGTGTGACCCCGTCGACCTCCGTGAGTAACATCGCCACGTATTCTGCAACCGCATCTGCTACAGCTGGGCCACGCCCTCGCAAGTCGGATTTGTGGCGTACACCGGACCGCAGGCCTCTCTGCTACCACTGTGGGGAGCCTGGTCACCTCTACCGCGCCTGTCCGTACCGCCAAGTGGGCCTTCGCGGTTTCCATCCCGACGCACCCTGCCCTCAGAACGGCGAACGACCGCATGAGATTGCACAGCATCTCTGGGCACGCCAGAACCCTGCCTATTCTGGAAGGCGCGAGTCCCGTTCCCCTTCGCCTCTCCGTTATCGCTCTTCCAGCCCTGGCCGCCAGAGTAGCTCTGCTGGCCGTCGCTCGCCGAGTCCGCGTCGGGAAAACTAACACCAGCGACCTCTGGAGGCAAGGCCGCTGACGTCGGGACGTGTCAAGATCCTCCATCGCGGAACCCTCGAGCCGACGATACCCGGACAGAGAGAGGCAGCGACAGTATCAGATACGCTGCATCCGATTTGCGTGTGACAATTGATGGCACTGACATTACCGCGCTGCTCGATACCGGTGCTGATTACTCTGTTATGAGCCGTGCCTTCGCTGGAGAACTTAAGAAGGTTCTGACACCGTGGACGGGGACCCCCATTCGCACCGCTGGTGGCCACCTAATTTCCCCTGTGGGCAAGTGCACGGCTAGAGTTGGGATTAGTGGTTTTACGTACGTTGGTGAATTTGTCGTACTCCCCGAGTGTTCCAGAGACTTGATTCTGGGGATCGACTTCCTGCAGTCGAACGGCGCTGTGATTGACTTTCAGGAGGCACGTGTCACGTTCTCGACCAAACAGGCCGTGGCGCGCTTTGACTCCCGCGATCCCTGCAGCAACGCTCTGCGCATTGTCGAGAACGACGTCACGGTGCCGCCGCGGTGCAGTGTTCTGGTGCTCGTGCGGAACGACCTCTTTCATGACTACGAGGGCCTAGCGGACAGCCATAGTCCACTGCTGCTTAAGCGGGGACTTGCCGTTGCAAGAGGTCTCGTCCAACTACGTGACGGCCGCACCCACGTCCTCCTGACTAACTTTGCCAACGAATATCAGCACCTGGCCAAAGGCATGGCTATTGCCTTCCTCCACGACGTTGCTGAGGTTCCAGGTTTGTGCACCGTGGGAGGACCCTCTCCGGAGTATGCTGGCCCACATCACGTTCTTCAGTCAGTCAGAATAAATCCTGCCTTGCCGTCGGTTCAGAGGGATCTTCTGTCGGCCCTCTTGGCAGAATTTGCGGACTGTTTCGCTACGTGCTCGAAGGTCGGCCGAACTCCACTCGCCAAGCATCGTATCATCACTGACGAGACTACGCGACCCGTCTGCCAGCGCCCATATCGTGTTTCCCCGGTGGAGAGAGAAGCCATTCAGAATCAGGTTGCCGAGATGCTTGCAGACGATGTCATTCAGCCGTCCACCAGTCCGTGGGCATCGCCTGTGGTTCTTGTCAAAAAGAAGGACAATACTCTGCGTTTCTGCGTGGACTACAGGAAACTTAACAGCGTGACCAAAAAGGACGTTTACCCGCTGCCCAGGATAGATGACGCGCTCGACCGATTGCGGAACGCCAGATACTTCTCGTCATTGGATCTTAAAAGCGGGTACTGGCAAATCGAAGTGGACGAGAGAGACCGGGAGAAGACGGCTTTCGTGACGCCTGACGGCCTCTATGAGTTTAAAGTGCTCCCATTTGGTCTGTGCTCAGCACTGGGCACTTTCCAACGCATGATGGACACTGTCCTCTCCGGCTTGAAATGGCAGTCCTGCCTGGTGTACCTGGACGATGTCGTTATATTTTCGCCCACCTTTGACCAACACTTGGAGCGGTTGCGCATTGTGCTACAAGCGCTCAAATCCGCGCAACTCACCATCAAAGCCGAGAAATGCCATTTTGGCTTTGAGGAACTTCGCTTTCTTGGTCACGTTGTCAGCGCACAAGGTGTTCGCCCGGACCCTGACAAGACTGCTGCCGTCTCAGGTTTTCCACGCCCAACTGACAAGAAGGCCGTTCGCCGGTTTTTAGGCCTGTGCTCCTATTATAGGCGCTTTATTCAAGATTTCTCGAAAATCGCGGAACCGCTGAACGCACTGACCCGTGACGACACGCCCTTCCTGTGGGGGACCGACGAAGAGGCTGCATTTGTCGAGCTTCGCAGCCGTCTACAAAGCACTCCGATACTCGGCCATTTCGACGAGCATGCTGCCACGGACATCCACACTGACGCCAGCAATGTTGGCCTTGGTGCAGTACTGATCCAGTGGCAAGACGGTGCAGAACGGGTCATCAGTTATGCTAGTCGGACACTTACGCGCTCCGAGACCAATTATTCTACGACGGAGAAAGAATGTCTTGCAGTGATATGGGCCATCTGCAAGTTCCGACCGTACCTCTACGGACGACCCTTCCGTGTGGTAAGCGACCACCACTCCTTATGCTGGCTGGCGAGCCTCAAAGACCCCTCAGGACGCTTGGCTAGATGGAGCTTACGCTTGCAAGAATACGACTTAACAGTAGTTTACAAGTCTGGCCGCAAGCATCAGGATGCGGATTGTCTGTCGCGCGCGCCTATCCCAATTATCCCAATCAATACCGAAGAAACCACCGATGATTTTCCTTTCCTGGGCTCTGTTAGTACCACCCAAATGGCGCAGCTTCAGAGGGCGGACACGGAGTTGGCGCCGCTCATCGATTACCACGAAGGCAGTGAAGCTCCCATTCCGCGTGTTTTTCTTCGAGGGCTTCACACCTTCACTTTACGGTCTGTTGTTCTCTGCAAGCGCAACTTTGCCAACAGCGAAGAAGTGTTCCTACTTGTCGTACCATCACAGCTGCGGTCTGAGATCTTGAGTGCCTGTAATGATGCACCATCCGCCGGCCACCTTGGAGTCAGCCGTACACTCGCGCGGATTAGACAAAAGTATTATTGGCCCAGGTTACTCCCATCGGTGCGGGCCTACGTCAAAACATGCCGTGAATGCCAACGTCGGAAGACTCCTCCATTGAAACCGGCCGGATTTCTTCACCCCGTCGATCCACCGAAGACCCCTTTCCATCAAGTGGGCATGGACCTCCTTGGCCCATTTACGAAGTCTTCGTCTGGAAAGCGTTGGATAGTCGTTGCGACTGACTACCTCACACGGTACGCTGAGACCACGTCTCTTGCCAAAGGTGGTGGTGGTGAAAAACATTTATAGTGCAATAAATATTTACAGAGAGGTGATTGGGGTAGGCCCTATTGGCCCTTTCCCCTAACAATACTAGGTGGAGCCCCTATTCCGGGGCCCCATTGGCAAGCAACGCCGCCCGCGTCCGGTGAACCAAGGCCTTTTGGGTCTTTAGGTCCTGACAGCCGAGCAGGGCCGCCTCCCAGTCCTCTCTGGTGGGGTTGGGGTTGGGGGGGATGGATGGGTTGGATTGACACGCCCAAACCATGTGGAAGGTGTCAGCCACCTCCCCACAGAACTGGCACGTGCCATCAAAGGATTCGTTGAAATGTTTAAGTACCGCCGGGCACAGTACAGTGTTAGTAAGAATTTTGATGAGGAGGCGCTCGTCAGCGCGATCCAGTCCCTTACAAGGGGCCGGGTAGCGCCGGTGCTCCTCCTTGTAGTAATCGGTGATGTGTTTGAATGTAAGGGCCAGATTGTCTGATTGGGAGTAGGCTTCCAAGGACAGGGAGATAGCCCGGGGAGAGAGTGCGCGGGCGGCCTGATCGGCCTGTTCGTTTCCCTGTAGGCCCTGGTGACCGGGGGCCCAAATCAGGTTGCGTGCCAATCAGTGCCAAAGGCACTGCTGCTGAAGTGGCGCAGTTCTTCGTCCACAACATTGTCTTGCGTCATGGAGCACCCGCCGTTGTTGTTACTGACCGGGGAACTGCTTTCACGGCCCGCTTAACCCAGTCCGTGATGACTCTGACGCACACGAGCCACCGACGTACTACGGCGTATCACCCGCAGACAAACGGGTTGGTAGAGCGACTCAACCGCACACTAGCCGACATGCTATCAATGTACGTTGACGTCGAGCATCGAACTTGGGACGCCATTCTGCCGTACGTAACGTTTGCGTACAACACCGCCCTGCAGGAAACAACCCGACTGACCCCCTTTCAGCTTGTCTTCGGTCGCCAGGTGACCACTCCGTTGGATGCTATGTTGCCCGTCGACCCTTACTGCGACTCTGACGCCGACATCGACGTAGATACCTTCGTTCAGCGTGCTGAGGAAGCGCGTCAACTGGCCCGCCTGCGCATCCACCGTCAACAGGAGGCTGACGCCACTAACTACAACTGTGGACGCCGTTTCGTCAGTTATGCTCCCGGCGACCTTGTGTGGATTTGGATACCTGTTCGTCGCCGCGGGCTCTCTGAAAAGCTGCTGCGCCGATACTTCGGCCCTTACGAAGTAGTGCGCCGCATCAGTGATGTGACTTACGCAGTTGCTCCCGCCCCGACAGCTTGTTCATCGCGTCGGTCGCACCGAACTGAAGTCGTACACGTTGTTCGCATGAAGCCTTACCACGACCGGCTACCTGACCGAACTGCGGTCCACTGCAGCTGTGTTCTACCCTTTCGCTGACTTTTCACTCCCAGCCGCATCGTGTCGATGCTGCAGAAGAGGGGGGCAGTGATACATGCATTCGAAGAAGAGATAGAAGTAGCGCATGCGCTAGAAGAGGAAGAAGTTAGTTGGCTCTCTGGCGCGCGCTCGAACCACTAGGGGACCGCCGCAGGTTTTTCGTCTCTGCGCGGGTGTTCTTTTTGGAGTTGCACGCTACAATATCAATGCTCTAATCCGCATGGCTATTAAAGCAGAGCTAAACCTACAAAAGAGCACTAGCAAGGATAGGCTCTTAAAATTGGGAATGCACAACACTACACAAGACCTTATAGATGCACATCGCTACACACAGTACCTTCGTATGGCTGGCACGGAAACCGGACGATATATACTGCATTCTCTGGGAATTCGCATACCCGCACAAACGACAGACTTCATCTCTCTCCCTCGCGCAATACACACCGCACTTGAACGGAAACCCCTTCCTAAGAATGTCCATTCTGAATACCATTAATTCCACCGAGTCGCGCGAGCCAAAGCTCTCCATTAAGAATATGGTACTTCAGAGGATGTGCGCTGGGTGGACGCCGCGTGTGGTCCAGAGCGTTCAGTAGCTGTGGCTTACCATCCAGCAGCACCCCCACTTGCCTATTTCATAGACCCCCCTTGTACATTGGAAGAAGTAGGGCAAGCAGCTATAGCAATACCCATTGCCCAAACCAATGCGGCTTATGTGCTTAGGGATTCCAAAACAGCCATTCTTAACTTCGCCCGCGGACGCGTCCATCCCCCCGCTTGGCAGATAATCTGAATGTGCACCCTAAATCCCGATAGGTGCACTGAGCTCGTGTGGGTGCTAGCTAACTCTGGCAATCCCGGAAATGAGGCCGCCGATAACAGAGCCCGATAACTTATTTGCCGGGCAAACGGCGACCACAGCCGGGATTTCTCGAGGGAGCAGGCACACATTTTCTCAGAACTCACTCAACAAGCACGCCTTGCCCGTCGACTCTATCCGCCTCCCCACCCCCGCCTATCCCACTCCCATCAAATCTTTTGGAGGCGACTCCAGACCCGAACTCTTCCTACCCCTGAGCTTCTATCCTAATTCCACCATGTTTCCCCAGAGTGCACTCTCTTCGGAAATCGCACGCCACGTTGGACCACATCCTCTTCGGCTGCCCTGCCGATCCTAACCCGCAGGGACAGCCCGCCATCGGTACTTGGGAGGACTGGGAGGCTCTCCTTGCGTCGCAGTACCCGGACACGCAACTTTGCTGTGTGAACCGGGCTGCCAGTGCTATGGCGCTACGCGGCCTGGACACATGCGCGTAATGTGAGAGCTGTGCGCTGGCCCTGAGACCCTGCACGGTCCACAATGGCTTGCTTTATAAAGTTTTCCATCCATCCGAGTTGAGCCACAGCCATTTTAGAGCGCAGCTCTTTGGCGCCCGTTTCTGAGTTTCGCGGGGTCGTCGTCACCGTTGTAACCAGCAGTGGACACCTTACTCGCGCATTAAGCTGCCAAACCAATGGAGCGGGAGCTTGGAAAACACAGGAAAGGCGTATAACTATTCTCTTTGAACAGTGGAGTCCACAGTTGTGATTTAAGCTACGAGGCGGTAGTGACAGAAGTGCGCGGCGTGCCTTGGCATTCACAACGTCGTGTTATTCTGAAGAAAGGAAGTTTAACTAGCTCCTTGGGTGTGTGGACGCCTGAATCGAACTTATAGGTAAGTGGGGTGATGAGAGAGTAATGGAGTGCAGGCCATGACAACGTTGTGCCAGGCGCGCTGAAGCAATAGGCCGTCAGCGTTAATTTTGTTCTTTGGCATTGGGCGCTTTACACTCCGATCATATCAAGGAAATGAAGTGGACGCCTGAATCGCGCTTAATGTAGGTGGGGTGATCAGAGAGAAATGTGGGCTGCTGGCATTGAGAACGTTGTGTCAGAAAAGCGGCGCTGAAGCCATAGGCCGGCGGCGTTCATTGTGTTCATTGGCATTGGCGTTCCGAACGTTTTAGACTCCGATCATTTTAAGAAAACAAAGTACGCATAATTGGATCACTGGGTCAGCGAGCGCCTGAATCGCGCCTATAGGTACATGGAGGAATGTGAGAGCGATGTGGGCTGCATGCGTTAGCGATGATACAGGTGACGGATTTCTCACGATACACCATAAACGGCCCCCTATCCTGGCAGGTTGGCTGGGGACCCTAATTTGGATGTAAAGACAAACACGTACTTTTTACCACTTATGCGCTAGAACATCCCATTACTCTGACACGTAACGCCTCCCACGGCGGTGACAACCTCAGGAAATACTTGCACACACCTCGTGTTTAATAACCAGGCATTGGTGCAGCAAGTCGCGCATATATGCACGTATTAAGGCGAAAAAAGCCTTTAATGCCTCATAATGTCCTCACTAAGACGTGTTAGCAAACGCGTCCGCATTTCAGATGCATGCTTAATATGGGCATAGCCAATAAATAAATAAAACCAAGTAGAAAACTGGTACACTTGGGGAATGGAACCAGGCTCTCCGGAGTACGAGACGAGCACGCTAACTACTCCGCCATGCCAGCTCGATGGTTTGGAATGAGCAAAGGCGCGCCTAGCTTATACAGCGCCTTCTTTCACTCCCATCTTCCTCCCTTCGCTTAAGGCGAGGTTCAGGTGTCCATCGAGATATGCATGACAGATTCTTTTCCTTTCCTCAAAAACCACTTTACCGTCGAGCAAGGCGTAGAGCTGAACGGGCGATGGCGTTCTGTGGACTGCCTGGCAGCGTTGTCGCGTTCCACACTTAGAGGCGAAGCTTAACATCTTAAGCACACATCAGTGACACAAGCAGCATCACTGCGCTTAAGGCTTTCACCTCAAGGCACATTAGGTGAAAGTAGTGCCCCTGTGAATTTTTTCTCCTGCCAGCCCAAACACCCTTCATGACAATCAAGAACTGTTATTGGAGTGTTTTTTAAAGAAGGAAATTGTGTAAAAATAACAAGTTCCCTATAATTGTATATAAATGTATTGCTCGAACTCTTTGCCTCCATCTATCAAAAAGTTTTGAAGAGATGATGAGCGGCGCTCAAATTTCGTATTAGCGTTAAAGAGCTCGTATCGCAGAAAAGTATGTAGCGGCGTTGCGGGCCATTGTTGGCGTTGTAAGAATATTTTTGACGGTCCCTGGAAAATTTGGGCACTCCCAAATGATGTGGTCGAGGACCACTCTCGCCCCACAGTGTGCGCATCCACCATGCCACGTTCCCGTGGCACCGCCCCGATTCGGGACGAAATTACAGTCAAATTGTTACCCAACCTCCCCGATCCGGCATACTTGTCTTTACTGAATTACATTACCTCAATCTGGCTTGGGGAAGTGCCACTTCCCATCGCTGGAAGACCGCCCTGGCCACCTTCATTCCTAAAGCTGGCAAGGCCATCAAAACGGACAACCTCCGCCCCACCTCTCTTACTTCCTGTGTGGGCAAAATCATGGAGACGATGGTGCGCGACAGGTTGTCCGAGTTCATGGAATCCAAACATCTTTTCGCAGACACCACGTTCGGGTTTCGCCCACACAGAGCTGCAAAGGATGCCCTGCTACAACTCAATCGGGCTGTCCTCGACCCCGTCGAATGTCCTCACAATGACAAAGTCGTACTCGCCTTGGATTTGAAGGGAGCATTCGACAACGTTATTCACGAGATCATTCTCACCCACCTCTCTCCAACTAACTGCGGCAGAAACACCTTTCAACACATTCGGCAATTTTGGACTGACAGGCAATCTTACATTCCAATCCAGGATAGAGAACATCGCCCTTTTCATTTAGGAACCAGGGGTACACCGCATGGCGCGGTACTCTCCGCCCTTTTATTCAATCTGGCTATGATGCGCCTACCGGCCCAGCTGGGCTCTGTCGCTGGTGTTCATCATGCGCTGCACGCCGATCACGTCATCACCCTGTGGGCCACAGAGGGTTGCCTTGGAGACATTGAGGCCAACCTGCAGGTGGCGCCCCTCCTGCTTGGGCCTACTGTAGGCCTGCATGTAGTATGTTCTAAATAAATAAATGCGTCGGTTGAAATAAAGCAAGGGGTCTGGTTAAGGCCACGGAAATATTTTTTGACGTAGGCTCAGCTAATGTAATGCAACCAGCAACTGAACGTCGGAATGAATACAAACGAAAATGCTTAAATATTCGAACGGTTCCAAATGAATTTCAACTGTGCTGTAAGTCAGTTGCAAGTGACCAAGGGAGTGTAAAAGAAAAATAACCTCAGCAATGCTCATGGCATATCGAACAAACGATTTTCTTCTGTAAAGTTCAATAATAAGTTTTACAGGGTTTCGTGTAATGCAAGAATAATCTGATAAGATAGGAGTTATTGATGCTAGCCACAACTGTGCTTCTAAGACGGAGTTCTCCACTTGAACGCTAATATTCAAATATGTATTGCCCATTCGGCTATGTCTGCCATAGAGTTATCACACCAATAGTTCACTTCAAACATGCCATACCTTGTAAGAGAGAAGCCAACAGCGATAGAAATCAAGGAACACCGGTGATTTTTAATTTATTTATTGATTTGATGCTTTTGTTCGATTTAGAATATTACTGAATATGTTGTCGCTTAAAGCTAATTGATTAGAAAAGCAGAATAAAAAACAACCACATGCCGCCGGTGGCATCAAAACCCACGACCTCCGAATTACGCGTCCGGTGCTCTACCGCTGAGCTACGGCGACTTTTTTTTCTTTATTAAATCTGAGCTACGGCGACGGCTGTCAAATCTTCTAGTTTCGGGGGTATTTATGTTTACAAATAACCTAAACTTGAGAGTGTTCATCAGCGCCACCCACGTTCTTAAGCGGCGGACGTAGCACGTCCTGAGTTACCGCCGATGTTACGGAGAACGTCATCGAACGGCGAAGGTGGAAGCTGTGTGAGAACCCTCTTATGCTTCCTATGACATCAAGGCTGCGAGAACCGAGGCCCTCATATCCCACCGGCGGCATGTGGTTGTTCTTTCTTCTGCTTTTCCAATCAATTAGCTTTAAGCGACAACATATTCAGTAATATTCTAAATCGAACAAAAGCACAAAATCAATAAATTAATTAAAAATCCCCTGTGTCCTTTGGTTTCTGTGGCTGTTGGCTTCTCTCATACTTGTAACGTAGTGAGGGCCTTGGTTCTGCCAGCCCTGACGCCACAGGAAGCATAGGAGGGTTCTCACACAGCTTCCACCCGCGCCGTTCGATGACGTTCTACATCACATCAGCGGCAACTCAGGACGTGCTACGTCCGCCGCTTAAGAACGTGGGTGGCGCTGATGAACACTCTCAAGGTTAGGTTATTTGTAAACATAAATACCCCCGAAAGCAGATGATTTGACAGCCGTCGCCGTAGCTCAGCGGCAGAGCACCGGACGCGTAAATCGGAGGTCGTGGGTTCGGATCCCACCGGCGGCATGTGAGGCAATGCATATTAGTTTTATTTAAATATACTGTGGCCCAGGTTCCCATGTATGAGATGCACAAGTGAAAAAACTAAGAAGCCTTACACAATATAACAGAAAGCACTTGACTAGAGCAGGGCTTTCATGACGGCCGCTATATATTTTTTATTTTTTCTGCTGCTCCTCTTTCAAAAGGTGAAAAAGAAACAAATGAAAGAGACAGAGATCTTTGCACCAGAAGACGTTTGTGCCATCCTTTTACAGGTGGCATGCATGATATCCAGTGTTAGTGGCTCATAGGCTGTACCGGCAGGTCTTGGTGCCATTTTCCTCTGGTTAAGGTAGCGTTTGCTCGATGATGGATGAAAGCTGATGCAATAGCACCGTGATGATACCGCTGGAGCAGCTGTACAGAGCTTGACTGCGGGCACATTTGAAGAAAGACTGCATTACAGCCATGCTTTCGTAAGCATCATCACAGAAGCCACATCCCACTGCAACATATAGCTGTTCAGCCGAACCTAATCATAAGTCGATGCTAATGATTAACTACCCATGGCTCGAATAGTTCGCAAAAAAATGGTTTACAAAGTCAGTCATGCTTTTATTAGGCCGATTATTGGCGAATCACGTTATACTTATATCGCCTGAGAGTAAAAATTTAGGAATGATATAAATGTACTGAATGCAATTCAAATAAAATGAGAACAAACCTTCCATTATGTGAATATCTCAGCTGCACTGCAATGGAATGGTTCTGCTATACTTAGTCGCCGTTTCGTTGACCACAGGTACTAAGTACCACAGCACTTGATGTGACTTCGGCATAGAACGGGCAATTCTTCATATCTAGTGAGCACTCAGGCAGCAGAATCAAAAGACGCACGCCGCTACAAGCATTTTTCGTCCTAATGGTCTACTTTTCACGGGCTGCTCCTTTTCTGTCAGAATAACAAACCAAGACGCACCCCATAGTTCTCAGCGTGCAACGAAACTCTATCACATAACTTCTTCGCCTAGGAGTAGACGCAAAACGCGCAAGGCGACGGGTTAAAAGTCCGTGGTTGGCAAGCAAAGAATCCCGAACTCAGGAGCGTCCCCTTGCAGATGACGGCTTGTGCGGTGGACAGGAGTCAAGTCGTCCGGTGAATGACTAAAGGGCTGGCGTCGCGACTTGCTGGGGGTGTCCGGTACATGCAAGGCTACCCCGCACCTCCACCAGATGTCACGCTGTAGTGACGGCAATCCAGCAGTCTGGAAGACAGCAAAAGAACTAGCAAACGAAGCTCTTTATTTGGGCTGACTTGCGCCCGCAAAAAAACTGAATCACTCGGCGGCGGCGTAAGCAAGGAACGTGCTCGTCAGTCGTCGAACTACGAATGCCCGCTGCTCGCGGTATCGTTCATTTTAAAGCCGGCAAGGAAACTTCGAGATAACAGGTCGAGATCTAGAGTTATCTGGAAACACGTAGATGCAGGTCTTCATGGCTGTGATCAATCGAGATTAGTCCGGTAGCTTCTCGCGTCACGAACAAAAATGACAACACCCCTTTCCTGCGGCCTTGCGCGAACGAACGGACACTACCATGATACGTGGCAATATTTTTATTTATTTATACAACACTGCAGGCCGTTGAGGCCCAAGCAGGAATGGGATAAACATACAGAGAACTCCGACGAGCAGAAGACGACGCCAACAGCAGAATTCAGTAGAAGCGATACGGAGCATGAAAATAAAACAAATTGAAACAAACAACAGACAATAGTTGCCGGTCAAGTACTTGTTCAATGGCGGAAAGCACATTTTAGGATACAAACACATGAGGGGGTAGGTTGTTCCATTCTGCTAGAGTTCGAGGAAAGAAAGAATATTTAAAGTTATTGGTGCGGGCAAACAAAGGAGATAATTTATGCGGGTGGCAATGCCTTGTTACTCTAGTTGGTGGAGGCTTCACAAACAATGAAAGGACAAGACGGAACTGAGAATGGTAGAGTTTAAAGAGGAATTCAATTCTTGCTAGCTTTCTCCAGTACTCTAAGGGTTTGATGTTGTTGATTGTCATTAATTCAGATGGGGAGTCATGTCGTCGGTACCGTTTATATATGAAGCGAACTGCTGATCTTTGAATCCGTTCAAGTTTCCGAATGTCTTTTTTAGTGAAAGGGTCCCAAACCTCGCATGCGTACTGCAGTTTAGATTTGATCAGTGTGTTGTAGGCCAGAAGCTTTACATGGGAGGGGCTGTATTTGAGTCTGTGTCTTAACTGGCCGAGTTTGCGGCGCGCCGAGGAGCAGATATTGTCAACTTGAGCGGACCAGCTTAAATGTTCTGTAATCGTTACACCCAAATATTTAAAACAGTCAGTTTGAGTTATGGTAATCTGCTTGATAGTGTACTGGTGAGCAAGAGGAGGCTTTTTGCTTGTGATACGCATGAAAACCGTTTTATCAGGATTCAGTTTCATATCCCAGCGATCACACCAACTGGAAACAGCATTAAGAGTTTCGTTAAGCACAGCCTGATCATTGCTATTTTTAACAGCCTTGAGGAGCAAGCAGTCATCCGCAAATAATTTAATACTGACGCTTTCATGTATGACGGAGGTTAAGTCGTTTACATAAATTAAGAAAAGAAGAGGGCCTAGGACGCTGCCCTGCGGGACACCAGAATTGACAGAGAGGACGTCGGAACGGTGCCCTTCGAAATCAACAAATTGCTGGCGCTTATCAAGATATGACGATACCCAGTCAACTACAGTTCGTGGCAAACCCAGCTCGTCAAGTTTGAATAACAGACCGGAATGAGTAACCTTATCGAATGCCTTGCTGAATATAACGTCAATCTGACTGGAACTATCGAGAACGGAGGAAAACAAATGAATTGTGGAAACTAGTTGTGTGGTTGTCGACAAGCCTTTGCGGAAACCGTGCAGATAAGGAGAGAGTATGTTTTTACTATCGAGGAAATCAGTGATGTAGTTGGAAATGATATGTTCAATGAGTTTGCATGAAGTGCTGATGAGAGATATCGGTCGGTAGTTGGTTAACTGAGAGCGGTCACCTTTGTTAAATACAGGCACGACACGTGCGAGCCTCCAGTCAGATGGAACATCGGCACTAGAAAAAGACAAACGAAAAATGGCAACAAGACACCGGGCAAGCGATTCAGCGCAACGGCGCAAGAAGGCGTTTGGAATACCATCAGGGCCGCACGATGATTTAGGATTCAGATTTAGGAGCATAGAGAAGATGCCCTCACAGGATATATATTCTGGGCTGACACTGCTCGTGCCGTTAAAACTAGAGGGTCGGGGGCGGGAATCTGAAAAAACTGACTGAAAGAAAAGATTAAATTCTGTGGCTATCTGAGGCTTGTCGCGGAAGGTTTTTTTGCCGGTCTTGATGTGATCGATAGATTTGCGTGTATCAGAGGTAAGGTGGCGCCTGAATTTGGCAGGATCGCTCTTGATGAACTGCGGTAATGTGGAAGAAAAATAAAACTGCTTACTAGAGCGAAGTTTTTCTGCAAGTAAAGATCTTAAGTTTAAAAGCGCAGGGTTGTTCTTCGTGTGCTTTGTGAGCCTTTTTACTCTGCGTAATAAATGAATTATTTCGCGGCTGATCCATGGGTTTTTACGACGCACATTCTTAGTTTTGCTCGGAATGAAGTGGTGAATACAGAAATGGCAAGCAGATTTTAACTTATTCCATAGATTATTGACATCATTTCCCGTGAATTTTTCTAACGCCATTTCGAGGCAATCAAGAACTGACTCATCGTTAGCCCCACTAAAGTCTTTAACTGTGCTCCTGTTTCGAGTAGACGAGTTATTCCATGCGTGTATTCTGTATGTGAAAACTACAAGCTTATGATCTGATATTCCGTCTTCAACTGCAACACTAACATCATCGAGAGATCTGGTATGAAAGATAAGGTCTAAAACAGATGATGATGTTCCCTGCACTCTGGTTGGAATATTAACCGCTTGGGTAAGGTCACAAGCAAGCATGATATCTGAGAGGATACTTTCATGGAGAGAATTCGATGATATTGTGACGAAGACGAAGCTGGCAGTGGCGCGGGACGGAGCGCTCGCGCTAGGCCAGCGGCCATTAAACCATCTCATAGCCATCGTTCACCACGCCTCATTCTTCGGCTGGCCGCCGCGTAACATTTGGTGGAGGTGCTGGGGTCCCTTCATTGCCATCCTGGTCGCGGAGCTTCGGCGTCCTGGGCCTGCCGTGGACGTCGGCCGTGAGTACCTGGTCACCGCCGCACGGCCGTGCCCCAGCCCGCCCGACCTGAACCGACCTCGCCGCTCACCCCAGCCCCGTCCCCCGCCCGGACCGCACGACACGACGACCCAAGACCCGACGGACCCAAGACCCCACCGAACCAAGACCCCACCGACCCAAGACCCCACCGACCCAAGACCCCACCGACCCAAGACCTCACCGAATCAAGACCCCACTGACCCAAGACACAAACATGAAGACACCGCCCCCCTGCCCCCGCCGTTCGGTGCGTCCAGAGACCTCGGCCGTCAGCTCCTGGCACCCTACGGCGCGGATGCCTCGTGGACCGGGACTCATTCTCTCATCTTTCTCATCGTGGCGGCCAGCACTGCACCATCCTCTACATATTGTTCGATCCTTCACTCCAGACCATCGCCATTTCGCCGTCTGTTCGTCACCGATCGGGACGATCGCTCGGAGGCCCCGGGTAGTGTGACGAAGACGAAGCTGGCAGTGGCGCGGGACGGAGCGCTCGCGCTAGGCCAGCGGCCATTAAACCATCTCATAGCCATCGTTCACCACGCCTCATTCTTCGGCTGGCCGCCGCGTAACAATATGTCGGGCCAAGCAATGTCAGGTAGGTTGAAGTCTCCGGCTATTAGTATGCAACTTTTACTTTTGCAATATTTAATAAGGTGGATATGCATTTTGTTCAGGAAGTCTATGGACGCAGAGGGCGGACGGTATACTGCAAATAATATAAATGAGTGTCCATTGTAGTTTATTCGTAGGCAAAGACTTTCATGGTGAACGACTTGTTCTATCTAAAAACGACCAGCATTAATTGTATCAAATGCATTTGAAATGGAATTAGTCTATGCGAAAACGTTTCAAAGTGAAGATATAGTCCATTTTAATAAATTACGTACTTTCTGTATCTAATATCTTTATTTACTGTTGTAAGTAGAAATACACTGAAACACAGAAACATTTGGTAATGCGAATAAATGCCTAAAATAATCTCTGTAGGCGAACGCTTCAAAGCTATTTAAGCAACCTTGAACAGTAAGCATACATTAGCAGTCAAATTCTCTTAGCCGAGTATAATCTTTTAACATTTGCTGATAGGAACGTAATACGATTTCCTTACTGCTTTCTGTGTACTCCTGTCAGTAAAAATATGCTACAATCCTACAGGACGCTTTATCATGCAAATCAGAGTCTAAATAATTAAGTTCTCTAGCCTAATATGTCAATGCAACTAATGCAACCTTGACCCGCGAAACAAACATTAGCGGTCACAATTTCTGAGTCGCACATATTCTATTAAGCTTTGTTGACAGGAAGTTCCTACAATTTTGTACTACTTTGTATACTGTTGTCAATAGAAATGTACTAGAAACTAAATTAGCATTTTTGGTCATGCGAATAAATGCCTCAAAAAATCAAGTACTGTAGCCGTCAACTTCAATGCAGCAACTAAGCGAACCTTCAAGACAAAACTAAAATGAGCAATCACATTCTCATAGCCGAGCACAAATTGTGGTATTTCAGAAATTGCAGCTCACTTTTGTCAATGCCAGCCTTACTGCTTTCGTATTTTAGAGAGCGAAAAAAAAAGGTAAAGTTCATAACAGAACATTTACTCGGGAAATCAGAAATGTGCCTTGAATTGAAAACATTTAGTGGCACTTTAGTGCATGAAGTATTGTTCGAAAAACGTTCCCAGCAAATGAAATAATTTGGGTACAAAGTGATTAACTTGATAAAATAATCAAGTGTTATTGCCTCGCACTTCATGGAAATTAATATTACTTTCTATGCAAAATTAGGAGTTAGCGTTATATTGTGCTACTTATGCAACATGATGAGTTCGCTATAGCAAATTACTTTGCGTGATGGCTCATTCTACACGAACACAGTGCTTTCTGCCGTGTATTCGGCCTTAAATTCTATACTGAGGCAGTAATTAAACAGATGTAACATTTCAAAACTAACAGAGAGTTTTAGCATAGCTGTACAACCGCTCTGCCAGTTCGGTAATACGTCGGTGTTGCTACTGATGCAATTCTTGATGGGTCGTATTTTAACATGCAGTCGTAGTTGCATTAATTTAGACTACGAGGGCACAAAAACTCTCCAGTGTTAATAGCGCTTCGCTCTGGGATTTCAGAGATTGTTGTTGCGAGCTGGAAAAACAATTGAAGTTGAGCAGCCCGTCGATGTGCTTATACGCTATTTAATGACACGTTCTCGCCCATTCAAAAGGCGCCCAAAATATACCTCTAGCTTCAGGAGAACTCCTTTTGGAACCTACCCCACAAGCACACTCTCTTCCCCTCACACTACCCTTCGCACTTCCCGATATGTGTAAACGCCTAGTCCGCTTGGTGCCACTCCACGTGGGAGTGCCTAATTTAAACTCCCTCGATACCTTCCTCCCCTAGCGACCAGAAACGGCTGATCGCACGGCACTGAAAACCCTGCCCGCAAACGGCTCTACCGCTTCGCGCTCTGAGGTAATTCTGAGCAACGTGTGCAGGCTTACAGCTTCGTAAACTCAAGTCGCTTCGTTCCTGAGCGGCCGTAGAAGGCAATATTAATTTTTATTTTTGTTAATTTGGGGGGGGGGGGGGGTCGCTGCCACCATAATACGAATATACATCGGGAAAGAAGCACAAGAGTGGAGCAGGGACGCGGGTAATAGAATCGAGGTTGGTTAAAGTGTTTTCTTATAACTTACGGATGGGTGTAGTTGATTTTCTGAGGCCGATTCTACAAAGCCGAGTAGAGAGATAACTGGTAACAGCGGCCCTCTGTACTGAACATGGATAACAGAGGTTTTGCAGGAGGGCGCTGCATGGCAATTAGAGCATTTTAAGCCCTCATTCTTCAGTTGTTACACTTTTCACTATAACTGAGCAACAGAGGAGGTTCCAGTATAGAAAAAGCTAGGTTGTGAGCAACCCCCGCTATGAGCACCGCTAAAGCACCAGCGCAGTGCCTCTTCCGCATCTCCAGTTGCATCCCCTTCCACGCAAAACACGGTACGAAGCTGTAGCGAGGGAAAACGTCGACGTGAGGCAGAGCAGAGGACAGCGAAAGGCAGAGGCAAACATCAATGTAGCACACAAAATACTACGGTAGCGAGACTGCCAGCAGGAATCACTCGCGCAAAGAGCGTGCAAGGTGTCTAATGGTTGGATTAAAATGCACTGAAAAGAGAGGCGATGGTGCAGCGCGGGCTTGCAAATTTCGCATGTCACTTTGTTGCGGCGTGCGAACGCTCGCGTTCCCAAGGTACACGCACGTGCAATAAGTGACATGGGGTAAGCTGTGCAGATTACACAAAACCACACAATGTGCGAAAATAACAACCGAAACCGTAGCGTTCGCCAACGTCATCATCATTTCTGATTCTGCGATGCAGTTACGAGGGGCTTGGCTATAGCCTCCGAACTCGGTAGAAAGTGGAACGGTGCAGCGGCCGTGGCGCTCTGCATGACCCCAGCTGCGTGGCTTGTAACTGCCCGCTTTCCAAAGCTTTCTTTCGCAGCGCCGCCAGAAACAGATGGTTGTGAGTAGTCGCACCTTTTCAGCTAAGTCATTGTCGCCTTGCTGACTACGAAATTGAAACAAAACATTTCGTCCTTTAATGCAGCAATTATGCGGCAAAAAGATCTTTACCAATTATTTTTTAGACCATTTAACGTTAGGCGACATTGGCGCCCCGTTTCCTGTCGATGGTGGCGGATTGGGCGCCTCATGCATAATATTCGCCGCGCGCTACACTACCTTTTTTAGCACGCTGAAACGGCTCATTGTAAACGAGTTCCGACGGTTGCTTGTGTGTACGGCCCCGTTAGTGTTGCGGTTGCGTGACTGAATTCGGAAAGCGACAGATGGCTCCTGCGCTAAGGAAGACGTTCTTGCGCGCATGAAGTTCTCGAAAACTGCTGGCACACACTGTACCTAAAGTCACGCCGGAGAGGTCGGCGCCCTATGCCGATAGCGAAAACGGCTTGCCGTGATTTCTAACGAATGTAAGTGCAGAACTGGAAAATGACTTCTGCGATGTGTCGGAGTGATGAATGAGGGCTGGCAATGAATTTATGTTTGGTCTTTACGTCTTGTTAGCAGTGTTACCTATAGTAGAAAGTTTGAAATAGACGTAGGAACTAAAGAAGTTTGGAAAAGGCTACGAGGATGACCATAAGCATGACTTGTATTAACCCAAGAATAGAGAAGATAAAGAAGTATTCGGTGAGGTGGGAGAAGATGATGGCCAGTACGATAAGGATGACGTACACCAAAGCCAAGGTTATAAAAGAACGAGGGATAGTGTAGCCAAAGGGGAGGTGTTCACGAAGCGCGGCTACGGCCGCTTATCTGTTTTTTGTTTTTCAGCCAGCGTCCGCTTAGGCAGGCGCGTTTGTGTCTGCGACGTAAGTCTTTTCTTTTTCCTCTCATCTTTTAACTTTCCTCTATCTGCACGTGGCAGCGGCGGCGGTTCGGCTGGAGCCAGTTGGCAAGCCCGTGCAATTTCCTTTTTATCCTTCTCTCAGTCGCCACAACAGTCCGAGGGGGAAGGGGAGGGGCGGTGAGAACAGAGAAACGGAGGTTTCGAAACGAAAAAACTCCTCAACTCGAAGAGAGCAACGCCGGCTACTTCACGGTAATCTCGAGTTCTACGGCGTCGCACCGTAGACTTTCTGCCATTTCTGAGCCCGTTCCGCGGATTCAACGGCTGTTGCAACCACCTCCTACGGCCAGGGGTGCCTCAAGCCCTGTTATCCACGCCAACATCGCCAGCATCGCCTCCACGGGCTCCTGGGCCGGGGGTTCGTGCGACGCCGCCAACGACGCCGCCAGCGACGCCAGCCTGAATACTCAGGACGCCACTTCGACGCCGGTTACCTAGATCCCACTGACTGGGCCCAGGCAACGCTTCATCAGCACCGAACAGTGAACACGAACGCCGAACGATAGTAGACTGGATGTTCCCGGGCCGTGTGCATTGGGTTTTGTGTTAGTTTTGTTAGTTTTGTGAGCTGGTGTTTGTGTCGCGTAGAGTGTATTAAATGTGCGTGTGTGTGGGTACACCTGTCACCTGGTCCATTCTTTCGGCCCGAGTGTTCTCAGGGGATCCGTGACGCGCAATGAGCTGCAAAATGCGACCACCACGCGATCGTTTGCATACAGAAGGTGTTCTGACGCGCTCGCTTATGTGATAGAATGTGATATGTGATCGTTATGTGATAGAATTTCGTTGCGCGCTGAGAACTATGGGGTGCGTCTTGGTTTGTTATTCCGACTGAAAAGGAGCAGCCCGTGAAAAGTACACCATTAGGACGAAAAATGCTTGTAGCGGCGTGCGTCTTTTGATTCTGCTGCCTCAGTGCTCACTGGATATGCAGAATTGCCCGTTCTACGCCAAACTCACATCAAGTGCTGTGGTACTTAGTACATGTGGTCAACGAAACGGCGATTAAAAATAGCAGAACCATTCCATTGCAGTGCAGCTGAGATAATAACATAATGGAAGTTTTGTTCTCATTTTATTTGAATTGCATTCAGTACACTTAAGTCATTCCCCAATTTTTTGTCTCAAGCGATAAAAGTATAACGTAATTCGCGAATAATTGCCCTAAAGAAAGTATGACTGACTTTGTAAACCATTTTTAATCGAACTGTTCGAGCCATGGGTAGTTAATCATTAGCATCCATTTACGATTAGATTGGGCTGAACAGCTCTATGTTGTAATGGGATGTGGCTTCTGTGATGATGCTTACGAAAGCATGGCTCTAATGTAGCCTTTTTTTCAAATGCGCCCGCTGTCAAGCTCTGTACAGCTGCTCCAGTGGTATCATCACGGTGCTATTGCACCAGCTTTCATCCATCATCGAGCCAATGCTACCTTTACCTGAGAAATGGCACCAAGACCTGCTGGTGCAGCCTATGAGCCACTAATACTGGATATCATGCATGCCACCTGTAAAAGGATGGCACAAAAGTATTGTGGTCCAAAGATCCCTACCTTTCATTTGTTTATTTTTCATCTTTTGAAAGAGTGGCAGCAGAAAAAAGGAAATATATGTAGCGGCTGTCATGAAAGCACTGCTCTAGTCAAGTGCATTCTGTTATATTGTGTAATGCTTTTTAGTTTTTTCACCTATGCATCTCATGCTTCGGAACCTTGGCCGCAGTACATATCAAATAAAACGAATATGCGCTTCCTGACAATAATATAGTTGCATAAAAGCAGCAATTAAGTTTTATTGGTTTACGTCACTAGTACCTGCCTCTTACAAGGTATGGCATGTTCGAAGTGAACCATTGGTGTAATAACTCTATGGCAGACATAGCCGAATGGGCAATACATATTTTAATATTAGCGTTCAAGTGGAGCACTCTGTCTTAGAAGCACATTTACGGCTAGCATCTATAACTCCTATCTTACCAGATTATCCTTGCATTACAGGAATCCCTGTAAAGCTTATTATTGAAGCTTTACAGAAGAAAATCGTTTATTCGATATGTCATGAGCATTGCTGAGGTAATTTTTCTTTTACACTACCTTTGTCACTTGCAATTGACTTACTGTACAGTTGAAATTCATTTGGAACCATTCGAATATTTATTCATTCCTGTTTTTATTGATTCCGACATTCAGTTGCTGGTTGCATTACACAAGCTGAGCCTACGTCAATAAATATTGTCGTGACCTTAACCAGACTTCTTGCTTTACTTGAACCGACGCATTTGATTTTGCCTCTCTGCCGAGCCATCAAGGTTTGCAATATGCTGTGCAAATCACTTCAGTTACTTTCACGGCGCATTTAATGTTGCAGTTGGTGACAGGTAATTGCCTTAAGAATAACCTGAGTACTCACTTTTATCTTCATTGGTACACTTGTTTACTTGTGTTCCTTGAATTCTTAACTTAAATAAATATGGGCAGGCCTCAGTGCTGGAGAGATGCGCTGCGGGACGAACAAAAAACTACGTGTTCAGCTGCTCCCTTACGGGCACGTTGCTGAGGCTTTTATCGCTAGTATATTTATGCGGCTTTACTCGCAAGCATTGTTTCTGACGCAGTGTGTGCCTTAATATGGTGATTCATTTGCTTTAGAGAGTGCAACTCTGGTTGCCCGACAAAGTTGCTCGCCTGTATAGTCTTGTTCACACATTTTGCCCCAACAGCTCATATAGCTCCAAATGGTGCTATATTATCTACATGCAGGTAAATAAAATGAACAGGAAGAGAAGTTAAGTTACTTTCCCCTAGCTGCTTTAAGAGAAAGAAACGTGCTCAAGTCATATTGCAGTGTGTTTATGCTACTGCTTTTTAGAACAAAAGCTGCCTGAATTTTTGTACAGACCAGTCAAAAAACGCGGGAAATAATTTTCATATCTGATGGCCTGCATGTTACGTTCACATGAATATCTCCTCTTGGTAGCCGTATTTCACACAACATGGTAATGTCAGTTAATGTAAATATCAGTCGGCCTTCGAATATGGCAGCAGAATTGAACACAAGAGCATGTTATAGCTTTTTCTTGTTCAAAGAAGCGTTATATTAGGTTCTAGCCTTGTGACTGCTGCTTATGCTGTTATTCGGCAACCTTATCAAACTGAATCAGGGTGCTGCGTTGTAGAGCATATTTACCTCTTTATTTTCTAAAAGAAGTTACTATAGCTGTATACCTGGAATCGTTTCTTATGCAGTTCTCTTGCCGCTGCATTCCGCCATGGAGGTGGCTACCTGTTGGTGCTGTTGATGCACATATCTCATCCATAGGACGCTACCTCTTCCTGCTGGTGATGCAGACAAGTAACATAAAGCAGGCTGCCTGATATCAGAGACAAGTGTCAGGATGGCACGCCAAATACCAAACCAGCAAGGTCACTTAAGTATTCCTGTGCTTATGCATGTCTACTAAAATCAGCTCAAAGCTTGATCCCTACATCGATGTGGACTGTTAACATACCTTTAGAATCCTGTTCGAGTTTTAATTCACTAGTGTTTCATCTTTTAATGTTCTTAAAATTGAGTAAGCATTGTTTCAATCTGTGGGATTTTTTGGCCGTTTTAGAGAGGCGTCTGTGTATGCATGCATAGCGTTTTCCACAGGTTTGTTACGTGGCTCATTGAACCTTCATGTTACACAATCAATTAATTCACTTCTGTGTTCTTCAGGGAAGGGACTAGTATTTATATACACCAGGTGTTTCTGGGAAGACAAAGAAGTTTTCAGAAATAAGATTTCTGCGTCATAGTTTTACTAGTTTTAGCAAATACCAGAAAGCTGGTGCCTTGTATTTAGTAAACTGGTTAACTAACTTCTTATAATTAACTTTTAACTAACGCAGCTGAGAAACTGGTTGCAATTAAGATTTGTACCCAGTCGTTAGTAGTAGCCATATCAATTTTTGGTATTTACAAAACACGATTACCCTCACCGCTTTCGTTCAAGAAAATATGGTGGCATCGTGCGAAAATACATGCGTATTTGAAAGCATACAGGCAAAGCGACTCCCCCAATCCATCTAACTGCTACAAATCTCTTAATTGCAGCTAGACGGCTAGCTCTCGTAGTTGAAAGGTTTATTAATAAAACTTAGTTAAACAGCGTACTACTCAAGACGATTGACTAATTTTCTGGTGCCCGCCAACACTGGTAACGCTATGCTGAAAAACCCATATTTTGACCCGAAAAGCTATTTTTCGAAAATTACATAGTCTTCCATGAAACACCTTGTATAAATGTATATTGCCACTTGGTGGTGGCTTCAGTCCGGCGAACAGGAAAACCACAAGAATGGTTTCCAAACGAAACTGTTTATTTGAGCCGGCTTGCGCCCGCAAAACATTGAATCACTCGGCGGCGGCGTAGAAACAAGCCTGATCAGCCGTCGTCGAACAGAATGCCGGTCGCTCTCGGCCATGCTCTTTTTAAAGCTGATAGCGAACTTTCGGGATAAAGCTTGGAAAGTTACTAGAATAGTTTGGCACTACGTAGAATTGTATTCGCCTGGATGCGATAAATCGAGATAAGTCTAGGCGTGTCTTGCATCACAAACAAAGCGATCAAGCGGTGTTCCGGGAGCTTTGAAGAATGAACAAACACTACCAACATTCGCGGCTTTACTCCCCTCTCAAAGGGGCATCGACCCGATGTTTAGTACATAATGCGGCCACAAAAAGCTAAAACGGAATGCGCGAAAACAAACACCAAGAGTGTAAACACAACGTCCTTTAGCGCACATAATAAGGCTTTATCCGGACGACATGGACAACTTATCGTCGTACGCGGCGTCGCTGGGACGCAACCATTTCTTCAGGGACGACTTCATAGTCCAGTTCACCTAGCCGACGAAGAACCTTGTACGGGCCGAAATAGTGTTGCAATAGTTTTTCACTCAATCCGTGGCGGCGAATGGGCGTCTAAACCCAGACGCGGACTCCTGGCTTGTATTCTTTTTTGCGTCTTCGTAGGTTGTAGTGTCCGGCGTCGGGGCGCTGCTGGTTCTCGATCCGAAATCTGGCAAATCTTCGGGCTTCTTCTGCGCGTTGAAGGTAGGCGGCGACGTCGACGTTATCTTTTTCGGCAACATTGGCCACCATGACGTGTAGCGTGGTGGTGGCCTCCCGGCCATGGAGGAGACTAAAAGGCGTCATCTGTGTGGTCTCCTGCAACGCGGTGTTGTATGCAAAGACGATGTAAGGCAGGAAAACGTCGCGGGTCTTATATTCGGCACCGACATACATGGCGAGCATATCGGCGATGGTTTTGTCACGCGCTCGGTCAGTCCGTTGGTCTGCGGATGGTATGCAGGTGTCCTCCGGTGGCTGGTTTGGCCTTAATGCAGGAATACGCACACAGCTTTCTTATCGGACGGTGGCGGAAACATTGCGATAGCAGATGTTTTCTGTGGGTCTGGCAGTACTCTCTCCTTGCTAACGATGTCGCCGAGAAACAGCAGCTCTTCGTAGGCGAAGTGGTACTTCTGTGGTTTCAAATTTAGTCCGGACGATTTGATTGCGTCTAGTACTGTTAGAAGCCTTTCTAGGTGCTCCTCAAAGTTCGAGGGGAAGACAACAACGTCATCTAAATATACCAGACAAATCTGCCACATCAGGCCTGCCAACACTGTATCCATTAGTCGCTGAAATGTCGCTGGTGCGGAACAGAGACAATGTGATATCAGAAGAGCCGATCTGAAGTGATGAATGCGGTCTTCTTGCGATCTCTTTCATCGACCTCAATTTACCAGTAGCAGCACTTGAGGTCGGTCAGTGAGAAATACTTGGCGTTGCAGAGGCGGTCCAGTGTGTCGGCGATGCAGGGGAGGCGGTAGTCGTCCTTCTCTGTGATGTTCAAGCGCCGGTATTCAACGCAGAATCGAAGTGCACCGTCTTTCTTTCTCACTAGAACAACAGGTGCGTCCCAGGGGATCTTTGAAAGCTGAATAACGTTGTCGCGCAGCATTTCTTCCACTTGGTCCCGGATTGCTTGTCGTTTTCGCGCCGACACTCGGTAGAGGCTTTGGCGGAGTGGTCGGGCATGCTGGTCGGTTATAATGCGAGGCTTTTCAATCGGCGTTTGTCGGAACTTCGGCGATTACGAGAAGCACTTGCTGTAGCTCCGATTGAGATGGCGGATTTGGTCTTGTCTCTTTCTGGGCAGGGCTGGGTTTATGTCGAACGTGGGCGAGTTCTCTTGGTAAGGCGAATCTTCTGCGGATGGGTCGGAGAGGGCGAAGGTCTCGTACGTCGGATATTTTTCCGAGGAATGCAATCGTCGTTCCTCTGTTAACGTGATTGTATTCTTCGCTGAAGTTTGTCAGCAGTACTTCTGCTTGTCCTTTCCGCGAATTTGCGATGCCTCTTGCGGTGCCGATTTATCGGTCGAGACGCAACTGCATGTTCCCCTCGATAATGGCTTCAGTGTTATTCGCTTCCGTGGCACCTACGGAGATAATGACGCTTGGGCGGAGTTGGACATTGACTTGTTCCTCCAGGACAGTAAGAGCAACGTGATGTTCCGGAGTTCTTATCCACGGGTGGCCTCGTCCGTGGATAGTGAGATCATCTTGGATCGCAGGTCGATGATCGCCTGATGCTTATTAAGGAAAGCCATGCCCAAGATAATTTTCATTTCCATAGCTCGCGCCGTTGTTCTTAACTTAAGGGGAACCCTCTTTGTTAGCCTCCACGTTTCTGCCCCATAGGTGAGTACCGGTAGGATACAGCTGTTGTATACTTTTCTCTTCAGGGATATTGGTAAGCTACAATTCATGATTTGGGAGAACCTGCCATACGCGCTCCACCCCATTCTTATTCTTCTAGTTATTTCCATCTCATGATCAGGATCTGCGGTCACTACCTGCCCTAAGTAGACATATTCTCTTACTACTTCCAGCACCTCGCTACGAATTGCGAACTGCGGTTCCCTTGCTAGGCTATTGAACATTACTTTGGTTTTCTGCATGTTAATTCTTAGCCCCACCGTTCTGCTCTGCCTGTCTAACTGATTGATCATGCTTTGCAGTTCTTGTCCTCAGCGGCTTAGCAAGGCGAAGTCATCGGCGAATCGCAAATTACTCAGGTATTCTCCATTAACTCTTATCCCCAACTGTTCCCATTCCAGTCCCCGGAATACCTCCTGTAAGCAGGCAGTGAAGAGCATTGGCGAGATCGTGTCTCCCTGCCTGACACCTTTCCGCATTGGAATTTTATTGGTGACTTTGTGGAGAACTATAGTAGCTGTGCAGTCGTTATATATATATCTTCCAATATTTTGACATAACACTCTTCTACACCCTGATTCCGCAATGCCTGCATGACAGCTGATGTTTGCACTGAGTCAAATGCTTTCTCGTAACCAATGAATGCTATATAATGGGGTTGGTTATATTCTGCGCATTTCTCTATCACCTGCTTGATAGCGTGAATGTGATCTATTGTCGAGTGTCCTTTACAAAAGCCTGCCTGATCATTTGGTTGACTAAAGTCCAAGGATGTCCTCATTATATTAGCGATTACCCCAGTAAATACCTTGTAGGCAACGGAGATTAAGCTGATTGGTCTGTAATTCTTCAAGTCCTTGACGTCTCCTTTCTTATGAATTAAGATAATGTTAGCGTTCTTCCAAGCTTCTGGCACTCTCGAGGTCACAAGGCATTGCGTATACAGGGTGGCTAGTTTTTGTAGCGCAATCTCTCCTCCGTCCTTCATCAAATCTGCTGTTACCTGATCCTCGCCAGCTACTTTCCCTCTTTGCATTGCTCCTAAGGCTTTCGTTACTTCCTCCTTCGTTACTGGCACCATGTCCCATTGCTCTGCTCGACTGCCTCCCTCAGTAACTTTATTACATTCCGTATATTACTGTATAGATTTGTGTAGAACTCTTCGGCCAATTCAACTATCTTATCCATATTGCTGACGACATTGCTCTGTTTGTCTTTTAGCGCATACATCTGATTTTTACCTATGCCCAGTTTTCTGCTCACTGATTTTAGGCTACCTCCGTTCCTTAGAGCATGCTCGATTTTCTCCATGTTAAACTATCTTATGTCGGCTACCTTGCGCTTATTTATTAACTTCGATAGCTCTGCTAGTTCTGTCCTGTCTGTGGAGTTAGACGTCATCATGCTTTGACGTTTCTTAATCAGATCTTTAGTTAAAAGAGTAGCACTCTCTAGTAGAATTCTAACTCTGTAGTAGTAGTCTAAAAGTAGTATAGCAGTCTGAGCCTTTCTTTATGTTACCCGCATCTTTTGGATCCGCAACAATTGTGCCATCACATCGCTTTCTTCACATGTCGTGCCCGCTTCTATTCACGTTGCATCAAGAAGAACTTACTTTGTGAAGACTTGAAGCCACTATTTGGAGAATTGTCGCCCTCCGAAGGACACGCAAGGAGAGTTATGAAGATCATCAGAGCTGAGTTGTGGCGACAGATCCGCTTATTCACCGGCTTCCTCAAGGTGAGGTGTTGTGACGAAAAATCTCATCGTTTTCATTTGGCCAACGCTAGGTTTAGCACGGAGCACATGTGGAATGTTTGGTTCCTACCGAGTTTGAAAATATGTATGCAAGGCCGGAAGAAGCATGCTACGACAAGCAAGAACCCAGTAGTTACAATAGGAGCTGTGCAGCTTTCACGTCCTTCAAAAGAAGTACTGGATTTTGGTCCAAAATTTGCCTTACCCCCAAAACTTCACGCCGCAAAGAAGCTCGCCATTATCAGACGTGTCGCAACAAGAGCGAATGAAGAGGACTTTAGCCGGGTTGTGGCTGAAGGTGTTGACGTCTTGGCCCGTTAAAAGGAACGCGGACATTGTAAGCATAGTTTTGAAAAGACTGTAAAGGAGCTTAAGGAGAATAACTTTAAGTTATGTCTTTCAGATAAAGAGGGCGGCTTTGTAGTGCTCGATTCAGGCAGCTACAACACAAGAGCATTAGAAGCCATCAACAAAAATTTCCGCAAGGTCGAGAAGAAAGAACTGAAGGAAGCTAAAAGAAGAGTCAAGGTCAGCTTCGTCTACGTTCTATGTGTTTCTTTCTGTGTCTGCGTTATATTATTTCGGCTGTTCCCACCAAGAAGATCTTTAGTGTCCTGAGATAGCTTGCTGGTATCCTGTCGAACCATCCTACCACCTACTTCTGTGGCGCACTCTCTAACGATAGCTGTAAGATTATCATTCATTTTTCAACACTACGGTCGTCTTCTTCAGTTAAAGCGGAAAATCTGTTTTGCAGCGACATTCTGAATTCCTCTACCTTCCCTCTTAATGCTAACTCGTTAAGGTGTAACGTTAAGAGATCGGAAGAGGGCGGAGTGGGTGAGGGAACAAGCGTTGGTTAATGACATCTTAGTTGAAATCAAGAGGAAGAAATGGGCTTGGGCAGGGCATGTAATGCGAAGGCAAGATAACCGCTGGTTCTTAAGGGTAACGGAGCGGATTCCAAGAGAAAGCAAACGTAGCTGGGGACGGCAGAAAGTTAGGTGGGCGGATGAGATTAAGAAGTTTGCGGGGATACAGTGGCGGCAACTGACAAAGGACAGGGTTAATTGGAGAGACATGGGAGAGGCCTTTGCCGTGCAGTGGGTGTAGTCAGGCTGATGGTGATCATGCCCAAGATCACTTCGCTCGAACATTGCTGTTGCTCTACGAAGGTCAAGGGTTAGGTATATCCATTGAGATTCACTCGCGCTGTGCATCATCCTGATTGCGTAATGAGGTGGCCATCAGCGTTGCGAATTTGCGGGCCGTCCCAAGCGGTCGCTACTTTCCTCAGCTGCGCAGCTAATGGTCCGTTCATCACCGAATAATCGGCTTCTGTGTCAACTAGAGCGGTGCTTTTCCGGCCGTCAATACCCACTTCTAAGTCGGATGTGCTGGCTCGTGTGTTGCACGTTTGTCCTCAGCGTCGGGTCACGGCTTCGTCGGGTATGTGAATCGTGGGTCGGGCGTGTGTTCGGAGCTTTTCTTGATGGCGTCGTAGTTGTGAAGGTGGTTCGCGTCGTGGTCGAGGTTGTCGTTGTATGCGGCGTCGGCGTAATGGGTGCGGCGCCTTCATACGGCGTGGTCACTGGAGGATCTTCATCGTCTCTTCGGCAAGCAACCTGACCTCCCTACATTGTTTTTTTTAGTTTCCCCTACGAGGGCTAGGGGACCTTCCTCGGACAGCTGTGGCGTAGGTGCGGCCCGGTGATTCAAAGCGTGCGGTGGACGGCGACGGGGAGCGGGAAAGACGGCCTGATGACAGGTACTCCCCTCTACGCAGGTAGTCGTCAATTTCCCTTGGTCCCTCGCCGGAGAGCGGGCGTGGGGCGTCGGTGGCGAAACCTCGCAGGCCGATGCGTTTGTACGGGCAGTGGCGAAGTATGTCCCTGGCGTGGCCACAATAGAAACACAGTGGCTGGTTGACGGGAGTCCGCGGCTCGTCGCATTTTCTAAAGTTGTTGCGCCACTCGTAATGTGTGCTTGCGGGAGCTAGGGGCCGTCGCAGTTGTAGAGCTGGTGCCCGTCGAAGTGGGCTTGAATAGTGTCGTCGAGTCGGAGGACTGCGTAGTGCTGCAGCGTAGGTCCTGGCTGTAGCTTCCTCTGGCGTCGCCGGTGAAGAGGAGCCAAGTGCATGAAGTACTTCTTCGCGGATAATGTCCGTGAGTGACGCCACCTGAGTCTCTTGTTCCGGCTTTGTTGGGGACGTCAACAGTCGGCGAAGTTCTTCGCGAGCAATTTCGCGTATTATATCTCGAAGGTTATCTCCCCTTGCTTGGGTATCTTCAATGAAAGCTTGCCGTCAGCACTTCAAGTGGCCGGTTGTAGTGACGGGCCCGGGCATCAAGGGCATTTTTGATTGTTCAAGCTTCAGCTACAAACTCGGCAATGGTTGATGGAGGATCCCGGATCAGGCCGGCGAGTTGCTCCTTCACGCCAAGCATCAGAAAGTGGAGCTTCTTTTCTTCATTTATATCAGGGCTGGTGCGCCTGAAAAGGCGTTTCGTATTGAAGCGGGTAGACGAGGACGACAAACAGCGATTGCACGAGTGGGAAGAGTAGAAGACGACAACGAAGTTCGGACTGTGTTCTCGGTGCCGCTCGCAGCTGTTCTTGTCTATTTGTAAATATCTGTAAATATATTTTTTCCCGCAACATATTTGGTGGAGGTGCGGATTTCCCCTACGTCTACCGACGACGGAGCTCCGCAGCGGTCGCCAGTTGCCTTCACTCATCATGACCCAAGACGCCGCCCAGCAAACCTCAGCCCCGGCCATGACATCACTCGTTCTTTCTCCCCCTCGTGACCCTGGGACATTTTCTGGTACCGACAACACTGACGTCGACGACTGGATCAGCATGTACGAGCGAGTGAGTACCTACAACCGCTGGGATCCGACCCTCATGCTCGCAAATGTAATATTCTATCTAAAAGACACCGCCCGGGTCTGGTATGAGACGCACGAAGACCATTTGACCAGCTGGGACGTGTGCAAAGAGAAACTCCGCGAATTGTTTGGACGGCCGCTCGGCCGAACGCTTGCCGCTAAGAAGGACCTCGCCTCCCGAGCTCAAACATCTACGAAGTCCTATGTGTCGTACATTCAAGATGTGCTGGCCCTCTGTCACAAAGTTGACGCCAACATGCCCGAGTCTGACAAAGTCAGCCACGTGTTGAAGGGAATCGCCGACGATGCCTTCAACTTGCTTGTATACAAGAACTGCACTACCATCGACGGAATTATTAAGGAATGTCGACGCTTCGAGGAAGCCAAAAGCAGGCGTATTAGCCAGCCGTACACACGCCTCCCCAACACGGCTGTGACTTCTTCATGTGAAGACCTGCGACACCGGGAAACTCCAGCACCTCCAGAAAATGTGACCCGCATCATCCGACGCGAGCTCGAAGCTATGTCCCCTGCCGCCCTGCATCTACATGATGGCGACAACCGCTTGCCTACCATCTCTCTGGTACAAGCTGTCGTCCGCCAAGAGCTTGCAAACCTTGGTTTCCAGCCCGTCAGCCCTGTACGGTCTTCACCACCACCCGAAATCACTGCGATTGCTCCTGGACGACCTTCGTACTCCTCTCCACGTCGCCGAAACCCTAACGATTGGCGGACAACCGACGACAGGCCCATTTGTTTCAATTGCCACCGCATTGGCCACATCTCCCGCCAGTGTCGAAGTTATTGGTCCCGTCGCAGCACATACCGTCCTCCCAGCTCCCACCGTGACGACGAACAGCCCAGCCACTACACGCCCCCTCCAGCCCAGCACAGTGCTCCAGTCGACGGCCAGATTCCCCGCTCCAGCCGCTCCCCGTCCCCCCTGCGTCGACAGTCCCGTTCGCCCCAACGCCGTCGCTCCTCTCCTGGCCCCTACGGACGCTCGCAAGCGGAAAACTAGACGCTGCAGTGTCTGGAGGTGATGCTGCAGTACAGCCCCAGTCCCAAAATCCTCGATTAGCCCTTCGCGCACACCATAATTTGCTCGCCATTCATGTCGATGGAGTGCCTGTGCGAGCCCTGATCGATACAGGCGCGCACGTATCCGTCATGAGTTCAGCCCTACGATGCCGCCTCCGAAAAGTACTGACCCCTGCACCCAAAGCCGTTCTCCGCGTTGCCGACGGCGGAACGCCTCATGTTGTTGGACTATGCACAGCCCGTGTGACCATATCCGGCCGCCATACATCCGTTCTGTTCTCTGTTCTGGACCAGTGCCCTCATGAAGTCATTCTTGGCCTCGACTTCCTGTCTGAGCATTCAGCCCTCATTGACTGCGCCACTAATGTGTTCAGCTTGACCTTCCTCTTTCTGCTGAGTCGCCGTCCCCAGTTATACACCGTCTTTGTGCTGTCGACTTTGTCCGTCTACCGCCTCAAGCCTCAACTTACATTTCTTTCTCATCTGTTCCCCCTGTACCTGATGGTCACTACGTAGTCACTCCGGAACTTGACGTCGCCCTGACGCGCAGCATTGCGCTTCCACACACTGTATTTACAATGTCGGCCAACCGAGCGTACCCTCCGGTCCTGAACTTTGGTTCATCCATCCAACCGCTCCCGCAAGGCATCTCACTCGCCACGCTGTGCCCTGCTGCCGAATGTGTGATATCAGTGGTGGACAGCTGCTTACCTTCCACTCAGCAATGCCGGCTGCCTGCGGCCCCATCAACAGTGAACCCAACGGACGTCTACGCCGACATGATCGCTTCTGACCTACCGCCGCTGCAAGATCGCGATCTTAGGTGCCTCTTATCATCTTTCCGCGACATCTTCGACTTTGATAGCCGTGTTTTGGCTCGCACGTCTGTGGTGACGCATCACATAAACACCGGTGATTCCGCTCCTCTCCGCAGACGTCCGTACCGAGTGTCCAGCGCCGAACGCACCGTCATAAATCAAGAGGTGGACAAGATGCTCGCAAAAGACATCATCGAGCCCTCGTCAAGTCCTTGGGCTTCACCAGTCGTCCTGGTGAAAAAGAAGGACGGCAGCTGGCGCTTCTGCGTTGATTATCGGCACCTCAACCGCATCACAAAAAAAGACGTATATCCACTCCCAAGGATCGATGATGCATTAGACTGCCTCCACGGCGCCAAATATTTCTCTTCAATTGATCTTCGATCGGGGTACTGGCAAATTGCCGTTGATGAAAAGGACCGCGAGAAGACCGCCTTCGTGACGCCTGATGGCTTATACCAGTTTAAAGTCATGCCGTTCGGCCTCTGTAACGCCCCGGCTACCTTCGAACGAATGATGGACTCCCTTCTTCGTGGCTTTAAATGGCCCACTTGCCTCTGTTACCTAGACGATGTTGTGGTTTTCTCGCCTACTTTTGCCACGCACCTCGAGCGCCTCTCCAATATTCTGACAGTATTTCGTAACGCCGGACTTCAGCTGAACTCATCGAAATGCAAGTTCGGTCGTCGCCAACTCACTATTCTCGGACACCTCGTTGACGCTTCTGGTGTACGCCCAGATCCCATCAAAATTCAAGCTGTGAAGGACTTTCCTCTTCCAAGGTCGTCGAAAGATGTGCGCAGCTTTGTCGGCTTGTGCTCGTATTTTCGCCGTTTTATCAAAGATTTCGCCGGCATCGCTCGTCCCCTCACCGATCTTCTGAAGAACGACACCCCCTTTACTTGGGGCCCTGCTCAAGAGAACTCATTTTCAACCCTCGTTCATTTGCTGACCACTCCGCCCATCTTAGCACATTTTGACCCGTCGTCTCCCACAGAGGTTCGCACGGACGCCTCCGGATATGGCATCGGCGCCGTCCTAGCCCAACGTCAACAGGGTCAAGATCGAGTCATCGCTTATGCCAGCCGCCTACTTTCAGCCGCAGAGCAAAATTACACCATTACTGAGCGTGAGTGTCTTGCCCTTGTCTGGGCAGTGGCTAAATTCAGACCCTACCTGTTCGGCCGTTCATTCGCTGTTGTCACTGATCACCACGCTCTCTGTTGGCTGTCTTCACTAAAAGATCCCACCGGTCGCCTTGGTCGCTGGGCATTGCGCCTCCAAGAATACTCAAACTCCGTCGTGTACAAGTCAGGGCGCCATCACCAGGACGCTGACTGTTTATCCCGATACCCTGTAGAACCACCTGACCTAGAGGACGCTGAGACCCTGCCCTGCCTCTTCGCTATCTCCGATCTTGCCGATATTGCCAACGAACAGCGCCACGACTCATCTTTACGTCCTGTCTTTGATGGCATCCGTTCTGCAAACCGATCTTCGTCTCTGAACCTTTACGTGCTCCAGAACGGCATTTTGTATCGCCGAAACCTACGCTCCGATGGCCCTCCGCTCCTGCTCGTGATACCCCAACGTCTACGCTCTTCTGTCCTTGAAGAACTGCACGATCTGCCGACAGCCGGTCACCTTGGCGTGTCCCGCACGTACGCTCGGGTGCGGCATCGCTTCTTTTGGCCTGGTCTCTATCGTTCCGTCAAACGTTACGTGGCCGCTTGCGACCTGTGTCAACGTCGGAAAAGGCCCTCCACTTTGCCTGCCGGTCTTCTGCAACCCATCGACATCCCTCCGGAACCTTTTCACCGTGTTGGACTCGACCTTCTTGGCCCTTTTCCGACGTCCCTCTTCGGCAACAAGTGGATCGCTGTCGCAACTGATTATACGACTCGGTACGCCATCACGCGTGCTTTGCCGTCCAGCTGCGCTACCGATGTTGCCGATTTTCTACTGCAAGACGTCATCCTTCACCACGGCGCCCCTCGTCAACTGCTCACCGACCGCGGTCGTTATTTTCTATCCAGAGTAGTTCACGACATTCTTCGTTCGTGTGACACGCAGCACCAGCTCGCGACAGCTTACCACCCACAAACCAATGGGCTTACGGAAAGGTTCAACCGCACGCTCACCGACATGTTAGCTATGTACGTATCGCCAGACCACCGAGATTGGGACGCAGCCTTGCCTTATGTGACATTTGCATATAACTCTTCTCTTCATGACAGAACAGGCTATTCTCCTTTCTACCTTTTGTTTGGTAGGCATCCCACCTTGCCTTTGGACACACTCTTGCCGCCTTCTTCAGCCCCCGCCACTGCTTACGCTCGGGACGCCATCTCCCAGGCCACGCTGGCGCGCCAAATAGCACGTAGTAGGCTTCAAGCCTCTCAAGTTTCCCAGAAGTCAGCCTACGACCGCCGTCACCAGGCCGTCGAATTTACCCCAGGATCACTCGTCCTTCTCTGGACGCCCTCTCGCAGCGTCGGTCTCTCCGCGAGGCTCCTTTCGCACTACCGTGGCCCTTACCGTGTCGTGCGCCGTGTTACCGACGTGAACTATGAAATTGCTCCCCTTGAAACCTCGCCATCGTCCTCTGGCGCCACCACCGACATCGTCCACGTCTGTCGCCTGAAACCTTATCACAACGCTCATACGCCGCAGCCCTAACGCCGAGACGGCGTTTCAGCAGCCGGGGGTCCTGAAGCGGGTAGACGACGACGACAAACAGCGATTGCACGAGTGGGAAGAGTAGAAGACGACAACGAAGTTCGGACTGTGTTCTCGGTGCCGCTCGCAGCTGTTCTTGTCTATTTGTAAATATCTGTAAATATATTCTTTCCCGCAACAGTATCTTCGACATACGCAGTCACGGTCTCGTTTGAGCGTTGAATTCTTGACTGCAGGAGGACCTCCGCTCTTTGCTTACCTACGACGCTAGTGAACGTATCCAGTGGCTGCTTCTTGAAGGTCGCCCAGGTCGCGAGGGAAGATTTGTGGTTTTCAACCCACGTTCTGGCAGGGCCGTCCAATGCAAAATAGACGTTTCACAGCTTAGCGCTGTCGTCCGAGGCGTTCAGCGCTACCACACGGTCGTACTTGTCTATCCAGTCCTCTATATCTTCGTGTGGTTCTGCTCACAAATTCGGTGGCTCACTAATCTGGCGAAGCACGACGGGCGTTGGCTGTGCGCCAGGTTCTGTCGTGAGGGGCACAGCTGGGTGGCAGGTCAGCGCCTCCATCAGATGTAATGTAGTGGTGACTGCAGTCTGGCGAACAGAAAACAGCGAGAATGGCTTCGAAACGAATCTCCTTATTTTGGCTGACTTGCGCCCGCAAAGAACTGAATCACTCGGTGGCGGCGTAGCAACAAACGGGCTCGGTGGTCGTCGAACAGAATGCCGGCCGCTCTCGGCCATGCTCTTTTTAAAGCTGGCAGTGAACTTTCGAGATAAAGCTTGTAAAGTTAGTAGAACAGTCTGGTACAACGTAGAATCGGCTCGCCTGGATTCGATCAATGGAGATAAACCTAGGCGCGTCTTGCATCACAAACAAAGCGATAAAGCGGTGTTTCAGCATTTTTATCAATGAACAAACATTAAAAACATTCGCAGCAATATATATAAGAAAAACCTAATGAAATTTCATTGTCGATATTTTGGATCGAGGGACAGCTGTTTTCAAGTGTACTACAGCATTTGAAACACACAGCTTTTGTTTCGAATCCAGCAGTGTACTAGAAAAAAGTTGGTCTCCCAGCTGAATCGTCATGAATTAATACCTGTTATGTTTTTTTTATTTCTGTGTTCAACCATTCCTACAAAGAGGGAACTGAGGGGGCAAGGTCTTCTGCGCCCAAGGTAATACTCTGTTCCTCTATTGTTCTTCGAAAAAAATATTTTGATTTGTCGTGCGCTCTTGTAACGCTGAGGTATGCTTGTGTGCAATAAATGAATGTAATAATTTGCATTTTGCTTCTATCGTTCTTTAAGCAGTTTAGGATACAATGTTCACAAAATTATTTTGAAGTGATACAACAATGCTGATTAAAGTATCATACAGTCTAGTTCACACACATGTTTCCAAACATTAAGAAGTTGATGGTAGGAATTATACTTTTGTGGTACTTCAGTCTTTTGGATAATGGCGGCAGTAAAGGAATGCATAAAAGCAAACGGTGACGTGTCTTTTCAAAATTCTTCAGGTTTGTCGGTTGACAACTTTATCGCATTATTGCAGTTTTATCTTAGTTCCACTTTTATAAGTTTTGACAACCTTCCTTTTTTTGCAGCGCAAGGGTGTGTGCATATGTTCCTGTTTGGCCCCCATCCTTTGCGATATTTTCTTAGCGAAAGTTGACCAGTCTTTAGACATAGTTTTTAATGGGGGGGGGGGGGGGTTTAAAGGTTTTTAGGTACGTGGACGATTTTTTAGTGTTTTTAGAAAAGCAGACTTCCTTCGCTTACCCTTTACAGTAGGTGAAGCTTTAAATGCTTTTACAAACATGGACTTGGGCTCACGTTCACCCATGAACTTCCTGACACTAACGTCTTACTATTTGTAGATCTAAAACTAACCTTTCTTGAGAGACATGTTTGCTGGGGCTATTACCCGCGCGCGAAAAAAAATCTTTTGCCTTATGATTCTATGCACTCAAAGACGGCGAAAAGAGCAATAGCGTCGCATTGCTTAGAATCTTCTTTGAAAAAGTCGTACCCGCATCGGTTGCAGGCTAGCTTGAAGAATCAGGTGAGCCGGCTTTCGGCGGCTGGGTTCCACTGCTCATTGTTGACTGCTGTCTGCGACACCCTTCTAAAAAATTTGAGGCAAGGAGCACGAAGAAACTCCGGAGAGGATTCCGCCAGTATCAATAATAGCCCCAGGTTCGCTCCGACTTGTGCCCACTTTTCCACCCTTGATCTAACTTTTATAGGTGGCATATCAATTGCAAGGCCAGTGGGAAATTGTATGCGATCGGGGGTCCCACCTAGTTTTGTACACCTCTTGCTGGCCAGCAACAATACAGACATATACCGCTTGTTTTCCACCAGCCGGAGCTTGTATGTGTAATATTTTACATATAAGCAGTCAGCAGACATACAAAAAAGAAAGAACGGATTCAAAGAACGAAATTTATTGCATCTACGGTGCCAGTACATCGTGAAATGCACTGTGCCGGAGCCGCTGAATCGATGAGTCATATCGGCACTAATCGTTGCACTCCTCTTGTAAGAGAACTTTTGCAGTGCCTTGAAACAAATTCCTCGCCAAGCTCTTGCACGATGACCTGGCTGTACATCGCAGCTGCAAAGAGGTGCATGATGTGATCATGAGTGTAAGTACAACCATCGCAGAAAAAAGACAAGAAATAAAATAACACATTGATCTTAGTGGCGCGCAGTGTGCGAGAAGGTACTCGCAACATGTGTTGAAAGTATAATTTCTAAATGACTCTTAATATAAATTCCCACACTAATAGCAAAATGTTGAACAGAATTTAACAATTTTTCCCACCGTATTGCTAATTTCTAATCCCAATTTGCCGTGTCACACCCTGAAATACATATTAAAAGTCACAAAAAGAGATAAATATAGTGTTTAATACAAATCTGTTGTGTCCCTTTATTGCTTTTGTGTGTGTGCGCCCCCTCCTAACGACCACTCGCATTCCCCTCCTAACGACCACTCGCATCCTCCTCCTAACGACCGCTTGCCCCTCGTCGCACGCTGTCGCCGGATGCCCCCCCACGGTGCGCCCCCGCACCCTCCTCCTGTTCTGGGAAGCCACTCCCTCCCGTGGACGCTTCTCCACTCCCTCCTTTCTTCGGGCGGCCAGTTCGGCTGCTGCCTCGGTCGACGCTGGTCGCACCCTCTTCAGCTTTAAATAAACGAAGTCTAAAAGTACCGTGTGCGTCTTTCGCTGCATTCAACACAGCGACCGGACACGACAGTGGCGACGAGGAAGTGGATTCGACCCGCGCTACGCAACGCTATTGACAAGCCATGGCTACGCGAGGGTTTCCCAATCAGATACCAGAGTTCAACGGCTCATCGTGGTCATCGTGGGTTGGACGCCTTCAGTTCTACTTTGAAGCTAACAACATCACAGACCCAGCCTTGAAGAGGGCCAACCTGCTGACGCTGTGCGGGGAGCAGACCTACGATACTGTCTGCGCCCTTATTCAGCCAAGCACACCAGCGGCAGTGTCTTACGACGACATCGTAAAAGCGCTGCAAAAGCACTACGACCCAAGGCCATCCGAGGTCTACAGCCGGGCTCGCTTCCAACGACGAGATCAACTGGAAGGAGAAACTGTTAGCGCCTACGTAGCCGCGCTCAAGAAGCTCGCTGCCGACTGCAATTTTGGAACGCTGTCGACAACAGCTACCGGGCAGGAGGGAGACGCAGCTTCTTCTGCTAACACCACCATGCTTCCCTTGGACGTGATGTTACGCGACAGATTTGTGTGCGGACTGAGTGACGAGTCACTGCAGCAGCGCCGGTTCGCTGAGAAGGACCTCACATTCAGCAAAGCTTACGACATCGCCGTTCGAGCGGAGAGCGCCGGTCACCAGCAGAGAGGGATTCGCCGGAACACCGAGCCGGTACACCAGACAAGCAACCAGGTGCGCAAGCCTTCTGTTGTTGTAAAATCGGTCAAAAAGGCACAACGCTGCTGGCGGTGTGACGACCAACACAACCCCCAGGGATGTCGATTCCAGTCAGCCACGTGTAATTTTTGCCACAAGCGAGGGCATATCGAAAGAGCATGCATTACGAAACGGAGACTTGCCAAGATAAAGTCACCTTCCCAGCCTAATCACAGCGTCAACGCCTCAGAGAATACGCCGCTATCTGATCTCCATGGAACAACATCAGCAACACCATCTGTGTTGTACGACCTGAACACCATGAATCTCGGCACGCGACCGAAGATTTTTACAGAAGTAAGCGTACATCACCAGCTGATTAAGTTCGAGGTGGACTCCGGCGCAGCCTGTACTCTGATCAGTGAGGACACGTTCCGAACTTCATGGCCATCTGACGCACCCGCCCTGCAACAAGACGACACGCACCTGCGAACGTGGTCAGGACAGAATCTGCCACTATTGGGCTCTGCCAACGTGCAGGTTAACTACAACGGCCAGACCCATACGCTACCTCTGCTTGTTGTGAAGGGCACAGGATCAAGCCTTCTAGGGAGAAACTGGTTTTCTCCACTAGGCGTGATGATATGCGGCATACACCAGACGCCGAGCCAGAACATGGTTGAGCAACTCCAAGAGAAATACGAAAGAGTATTCTCGGAAGAGATTCCAGGAAACGAAGGGCCCCCGGTCACACTGGAGTTGTTGGACAACGCGCAACCCAAATTTCTGAAGGCCAGGCCGGTGCCGTGTGCGTCTTTCGCTGCATTCAACACAGCGACCGGACACGACAAAATCAATCTATTTTTATATTTCCTATCAAAATTACATGTCGATTGCGAGCTGGTTGTTTGCCTTTTTGTTCCAGCAAAGTATGGCACAGGTGGTAGCAGCTCCTCTCCATTGAACAGCTGTGAGCAATTTTTTTTTCGCTATGAAATATAATATTCCACGCAAAGACGGCTTGCACAGTTTTGCGAAATGCGCTGAACGCAGGAGACCGAATACACTTTTTTAAAGTAAGCAGATTATCGATGCCGCTTGGCATGCATGTAATGGGGCAGACGGAAATCTTACTTGAAAACCACACGAAATCACTCTTCCGATAGTCCATGGGTGATTAATTCTGAGACAACATGGTTAAAGTTCGCTGGGACCAGGAATTCCGCTTTTTCTCGTACGCCTGCAACTGGCCAAGACAAAGGCACCCGGCACGGGAATATTACACGCGGCCAGAAAACTGCTGCAGTGGAAGAATAAGCGCTTCTGGTACTCATCTTGCACAAACGATAGACGACCAATGTCGAAATGAACGCAACATGAGTCGGACCACACAACACTCCGCCGCGGTGATTGAAGAGATAGTCAACGTTCGGTAAATCCATTTTATCAAAGCTGAAAAATAAAGTTCTCACCATTCTGTGCATGCCTTTGCGCTAGACATTTCGCTTTGAAAGTTGGCATTCAGAAGTTGGCGCCAGTGCTTTGTCACTTTCTCTTTTCCTGCCGGAGAAAAAAAAGGTCGGCGCTGATTCAAAGCGGCAATTACGCCAAGAACCATATTCATTTCAGAACACATTTCAATATAAAAGTATGGTGGTACTCACGAATAGAATCTTGCAGGCCAGGCTACTGAATTCCGTCATAATTGTCAAATCGTATCGGGTGTGGATTCTCGACAACGAACGGCGCCAGCTTGAGGGCGCATGCTTCGTCGGCACGCTGGTTGTGTGGCTTTTCGCCGCCTTGCTAGCTACAGGCGATACTCGTTGGGCGAGTGTTGCGGAAAGGAGGAGACGACGATGGGACAGGTTTTTTATATTTTTCGGAGAATTTGGTGCAGCAAGAGAAACGGCAGCTGGAAAAGGGGTAGAAGAAAATGTAGGGAGGGTGGATGAGCGGCGGTGCGCTTAGTTGGGCGCGAGGGGAAAACAGGTTAGAGAAGATCAGTGTACCTAAAATCACAAAGAAAAAATAACTCCTAGCATGTTGAGGGCCAGCGCTCTTCCAACAAAGAGGCTCGGCCCGACAAAAGGCGGCTGTATGGGACTTCAAAGAGGGGGTGGAGAGGGGGGGGGGGGTGAAATGAGTGAAAGAATTCCGGAATGTCCGGAGGATGCGCCATAGGCAGTTGAGCACGTGAAAAGCGGCAAGGAAACGACAATACGGAGATGTTGGAAGTGGAAACGTGGAGATTGGGCATGAATTTCGTCAAAACGGCTCCAAACATTAGCGTAATCTCTGCGGTCGTGTGCCTCTTTGGTTGCAGCTGAGATAAATGTGTTACTATGAAAATACCGGAAATGTAAAACAATAAATAAAATTAGCGGGAACAATGCGTGTTCTTTGAGTGTTTCATATATGATACTTGTGGCGGACAAAGTAGGATGACATACGTCCAAGCAACACCATTCATCAATATAATCCAATGATTCGCTTCTAGAGCGACGAATACCCTACATTTTATACACACCAGTGTAGGCAGGTCGGTCTAAGCCATAGTCATGCGGCCCACCCGTGCGTGTCTGCGCTAGCTCGAAAGGACGCGGCGCGCTACTCAGCAATGCACCTGTTATGGCTCATTGGTATTAAGGATACGCGCAAAGAAAAGGCAAAAAAAAAAACTAGTGGAAATGCGACCGGGAAAAAGTTCCGATCTTTAATTTGATAAACGTGACAATTTAAAGCAAAAAGGTATGCTAGAGCCGTCGTTATAGAATACCCAAAAATCACAGCAGAATAACAAAAAAATTTGCGACATTAAAAAAACCTAGCCACCTTAGCTTCGCGGCTTCAGGAAGCAGAGCCGTTTGTTCGCTGATTTTTTTTAAATTTAACATACATCTACATTTTCTTTCCCGTCTGCTGCTTCTTCACGCAGTAAATGTGCAGCAAGTTGTTCACGTCAACTGTTTATTTGCGATAAAACCAAAATCCCGTTTTACTCAGATCGTTTCTTCTCTCCAAGTGCGCCACGCAATAATTTGTGACCTAGTTAAATTGTAGTAGCGGAAAAAGCGATTTATTTGTTTTTTTCTAGGGTGAGCGTCCTGTGGGTGAGGCATTATGTTCCGGATTGTGTCATACGATTCAGCGTTTCGTGCAGCAAAAACTTATTAGTTAATTTGAGCCTATATCTTGAGACACGAATTTGAACCGACAACCTATAATCGGGGGCTGTGGTATGCGAGGTATGAGAGAGATATGCGAGGCAGTACGTTAATTAGTGCGTTGTTATACCATTCCTCGAATCGAAATTTCATTTTCTTGATTGTGGCACCTCTTTCTCTCTTTCTTTTTTTCTTTTCTTACCATAATTACAAAAGACGCCGCTCTTCAAAATTCGTATACCTTCGTGAATGAATATGACCTCTGCTCACTTTCGCGCGATCAATTACATCGCGCTTTTTATTGTAATTTCGCGTCAGAGTTCGACGCTAGCGCTGTTGTTGGTCATAAAAAATAAAAAAATAAACAAGTCCGAATATTGACAAAAAAACGGATTGAGAGAAATAACCACAGATAATCACAGGGACATCCTTTGGTGTGTCGTGGAGCGGCACTGCCAATACAGGGAAAACAGCGGACAAGTAGGGCCATCGTTGCGGGTGTAATGAGGCGGCACTGCCAATATGGGGACGACGGCGGACATTTAGGGCCATCGTTGGAGGTGTAACAAGTGGCATTGCCAATATGGGGAAACCATCGGACAAGTAGGGCCATCGTTGGAGGTGTAACTAAGCGGCATTGCCAATATGGGGAAAACATCGGACAAGTAGGGCCAAAGATGGAAATGGAACATTGTGGCAGTGCCAATATGGGGACAATGAAGGCAACATTGGCCCTGTATAGGGCCACACATAGCCAACAGACTCCCAATATTGGGCCAACGGTTTGTGCTGCCTGGGATAGATATGTTCAACCATTTGGCACTGTCAATGCAGATTAAGCACAGACATGACAGCGCATGTCAGCGCATACATACATTCATGACAGCGCATACAATGTTTCACATCAGTGGCTTACAGATTGGCACGCCACTAGTCTTTTCTATTTACTACTCGCCAGTAAAGCCTATGTTAATTTTCATTTTAAGTGGACAACATTAACGCAACTGTTTACTCGTAAACAACCATGCAAATATCCATAAAACTAGACAACCAAAGTATTCATGAAGAGAACATTTATTTTACGAAAAAAGTACAAATAGAGTTTATCGTTAGTCGTCGGGAAGGGTCGTTGCACTGACTGTGGGATGGCTGGTGGCAGGGGCTGTGGGGTGAGTGGTGGCAGGGGCTGTAGGGAGGGAGGGCTCTCGGGAAGTGGAAGAGGCCAGGGGATTGGGAGGCACACTTGCGGGCACAGTGCAGGGGGCTGTCCCCGCACTCTCAAGTGGCGTGCTTGGTTGGAGGGGGGAGAAGTCTTTGGCAATGCGCCTCTTCCTTCCACCCCCTTTAACCCATGAACCGGGCAGCCACCCGCGAATAAAACCTTCTACCTCTGATGCATCAACGTGCAGTTTTTCGCAAACGGCATCCCCACAGAAAAACTGAACAAAGAAAATTAACATTACTCCCAGGCACACAAAAATCATGTCCATCATTTTAGAAAATAGTAGAAAATAAATTCTATGACATGGCCATAGAACAATGCTGTACTGAAGGGCTCCAGAATAGTTTTGGCCACCTGGAGTTCTTAATTTAAGATGCACCGACATCGCTTAGCACACGTGCTTCTTTCCATATAGCCTCCAGAGCAGTGCAGCCACTATGGATGGTGTTTGATCCCTCACTTGGAATCAGTAGCTAAGCACCTGAGCCAGGACATCAGGTAAAAGATATAGTAAACAGATACAATATTACACGCCTCGTAATCAAGGCAACATAAAAAACCTGGACACAACTAAACAATGAGATAAAGAATCACTAGAGGGGCCTCAATTCATTACACTGATTTCTCGTTGAAATCGACCACCTTGCACCTGCTAAGTGGCATCATAGATGACTATAAATAGAAGGCAAGTGACTGCAGCTTCTATTACACACCACAGATTCGAAGGGCATTTTCAGCTCCAATAAGCTTACCAAACAATGAAAATAAACTGTGAAAGCAGGTTAAAGGGAACATGAAAAACAATTTACTAAAGCTATAAAATGCACACAATTGCTATTCCATCAGTTCACTCAGCAAAGCAAGAATGTTTAGGCTAGCTTCACTACCACCGAAGATATTGACAATCAAAAAAGATGATCCGGTCCCCTCAACTCAGAGGACCGCAGTGTGCAAGAAAAGCTAAAGAAAACAGGTTGTGACATGCCCCACCTCACCTGGCATGTGTTTCTTGAAAGCACCCAGTGAGGGTGGACACAGAAATCCCAGCTGACGTCAACTGTAAGGGGGTACGAAAAGCGTGGTGAGGTGTCACCAGTGGTCACCAGAAGCACTTTTTAAGAATTTGTGAATTCCAGTTAGGGCCCATGCAGAGATTTTAAATATCACTCATATTCACGCAGACCACTTCTGTAAATCCGGTGCCCCAAAATATTACCATAAATGTGGAGCAAGTTACAAGAAAACTGCTGGTTAAAATAGCTACAGCAAGAAAGATTATGATTTGGACCACTTTATTAACACCTCAACTGAGTTCAAAATTCTCGGCCTGTCTATCTGTGCAATTACATCTGCAGCTAGATAAAGCTTTATAAAGTATGCATACACAATTGGGAAAATGCATGGTGTAGACTATATGAGCAGCAGAGTTCACAGAAAAATGTGGCCATGTCATACATGTGAATGGCCACACAATTCTGCTTCCGGAAGTAATTTTAGCTGTGGCAAGAAGTGGCAGCCTTGACACTCCCCTCAGCCAAACCAATCGCCTCTTATTCACCTTGTTGTTTTGAGCCCAGCGTGTAGACTGAAGAAAAATGTGGAGTTATATCATGCGGGGAGCATAACTGGCACCATTGTTTAGCCGCTGCAAAAGTAACCTGTCAGCGACAAAGCGCAACTGCGTGCACTGCTTTGAAAAACATACATGTACTATGGACGTTCATGAAAGTGAGAGGTTTTGTTTCCATAATGCATTGTCCCTAAGCTCACGCCTCTTGTATCGCACCAAGAGTTTTCCTGTGGTCTACCCATACCTCGGCACCATGAGAGGTGCCTCAATCACACTCACACTCACGGCCTGTCGCAATCACATTCACTCATTCACACTCCTGTCCACTCACACTCGCAACCACTAACTCACACTCATACTCATAATCACTCGCACTCACAACCACCCATTCACACTGACACTCATGTCCACTCACACTCACAACCACTCACTCACACTCATACTCATGAACACTTGCACTCACAACCACTCATTCACACTCACACTCATGTCCACTCACACTCACAACCACTCACTCACACTCATGCTCATGATCACTCGCGCTCACAAACACTCATTCACACTCACACTCATGTCGACTCACACTCACAACCACTCACTCACACGCATACTCAAGATCACTTGCACTCACAACCACTGATTCACACTCATGCACATGACCACTCACCTTCACAACCACTCACTGACTCACACTCATGTCAACTCACACTCACAACCCCCCTTTCTACTCGCACTCGTATCCACTCACACTCACAATCACTGACTCACACTCGCACTCGTGTCCACTCACACTCACAACCGCTCCCTCACAATCGCACCCATTACCACTCGCACTCGCAATCACTGAGTTACACTCATTACTACTCGCGCTCACAACCACTCACTCGCACTCACGTCCACGCACTCTCACACTCATGACCACTCGCTCTCGCAGCGTCTCACTCGCGTCCACTACCATTCACTCACCCTCTTGTCCACTCACTCTCATTTACCTTCACTCATTCTTTCCTTGTTTGCTGACAACGGAGGGGATGAGTGACTGCCTACGTGGCTCCCCTAGCATAGCCTGAGTCGCAAAGATGGGGTGTCTAGCAACCCAGGCTTTGTCAGGCTATTTGGCCAATTTTCAGTTTCTAAGACAGCGGTCTCTCATCACGCATATTCTATGGACCGAATGCGACGCACGTGTGCCCTGTTGGGATTTGGGCATCCCACCGCTGCCACCACTGTTGGGTCTGGGACTCCGTGCCAAAAAACAGTCTAGGCGACGGTGAGTCAAAGGACGTTTATGTACAATATGTACAAGGGCTTTTATACGGCAGATACAAGGGCCAAGAGCACCACGGGCTAGCACAAAGATGAAGAGCGGCGACCGGCGGCGAGCGTACCTCCGGCGTGATGGCTCTTCTGCTGACCGTCAGCTGCTCGGGCGCAGCGCGGCTCTGTTTTTACAGCCGCCGGTGTCCGTTGCGGCAGCCAGCCGTTCAAACAGTCCAATCAGGTCACGGCACTGGCCACCGTTAAATTTAGACGAATTATCGAGTGGGGCCTGGCCGTTGAAGGCTTGCAGACTTGAAAGGGCGGCCGGCGAAGCGTCGTAGGAGTTCGAAGCGACGGTGAGGAGGAAGAGGAGGAGGAAGGGCCTGCGCCGGCGAGGCGGGATGATTCACGCTGCAAGCCGCGAAAGTCCGATGAGAGTCTCGGCTTGCCTTGCGCGACGACGGGCGCAGGGTGCTGGTTTCCAGAGAGGCCAGCGGAATGTAGGCGCCAGCACAACACCACCACCGCCGCGAGACAATGCGCCACGAAGACGAGCTACTTCCGCGTGGCTCGGTTGCGGGGCGCGCTCATACGCCAGGCTCATCTAAGTTCTCGTCCGGTGTTCAGCCGGAGGTAACTCCAGGCTCCTTTCCGTGAACAGGCCTAGCTCGTCAGGACAGGATCACTGCTCCGCCGCCTTGTCGCCCAGGTGACTGGACCAGCTTCGCTCGGTCCTTCGGAAGAGCTTACTTGTCCTGCATGTTGGCAAGAAACGACCGACAACAGTCAACACCCAACACGAGCAAGTGCCTTCCGTCACCCGTCAAAAGACGAGACTTAAAGGTCATAAAAACTCCGCTAGCAATAGTTCTGTCCCCTTTTCGCTCCCTCTTCAAGAAGAGACATATGTGGGATACCAGAACTTTTAAAATCAGAACTCGAACAAAGTGTCAAACGCATGCAACACATGGAATGAAATGAATGTAAATTGGGCCCCTCGAGATCACATGGGCAGGAAAGCACTCGGCTGAGGCCGCAAATGGGGACATCAATTTTGCCACGATTTACGAGCGTACTCGACAACCGTTCCCGAAGTGACAAAATGTAAATCACGAGGAGGTCGAAGGTAGCCTTGCTCAGAGCGCACGGCTTAGTGCGTCAGCGTTCGCGTTTAACTTGCCTTTCTTATAACGAACGACAAGATTGTGCTGCTGGAGTATCATACTCATAGCTCGGCACCATAAGAGGTGAATCAATCACACTCACACTCACGGCCTCTCGCACTCACATCCACTCATTCACACTCACTCTCATGTCCACTCACACTCACAACCACTTACTCACCCTCATACTCATGATCACTCGCACTTAGAACCACTCATTCACACTCACACTCAAGAACAGTCGCACTCAAAACCACTCATTCGTACTCACTCTCATGACCACTCGCACTCACAACCGCTCATTCACGCTCACACTCATGACCACTCGCACTCACAACCACTCACTCACACTCGTACTTATGTCAACTCACACTCACAACCACTCACTCCCACTTGTGTCCACTTTGCACTCACACACACTGACACTCACACTCGCACTCGTGTCCGCTCACACTCACAAGCGCTCACTCACAATCGCACTCATTACCACTCGCACTCACAACCACTCACTCACACTCATTACCACTCACACTCACAACCACCCACACTCATGCGCAACCATATTCCCAACCACTGACTCCCACTCATGTCCATGCAAACTCACAACAACTCACTCACACTCATGGCCACTCGCTCTCACAGCGTCCCTTTCGCGTTCACAACCATTCGCTCAACCTCTTGTCCACTCACTCTTATTCACGTTCACTCATTTTTTTCTTGTTTGCTGACAACGGAGGTGGTGGTGGTGAAAAACTTTTATTCAAAGAGAGCTTGAGGGCTAAAAATCCTGCTGCATGGTCGGTATCCTTAGTCCGGGACACCGCACGACGAGGCCCCGTCTCGCGCTCGCTTGACCAGAGCCCTTTGGGACTCCAGCGTGGAGCAGTTGAGAGGGGCAGTCTCCCACGCCTCTCGGGTGGGGGTGGGGGAAGGTGAGGATTCTGAGTACATGCCCACACCATGTGAAAGATATCGGAGATCTCTCCACAGTGTGGGCAGCGCCCATCTGTGTTCGGATCGAAGTGTTTTGCTATGGCAGGACATAGAAGGGTTGCTGTCTGCAGGCGCCGCAGAGTTCGCTCCTCCGCCTTACTCAGCCCCTTGGCAGGTGCCGGGTAGAGACGGTGGCTGTCGCAAAAATGATTAATGATTTCGCGGAACCGCAGAAGCGGTTTATGAGCTTCTGAGCCAGGAGAGCTAGGATGAGGAGCCCGGTGTGTGAGCGCTCGGGCGGCCGCATCAGCGGCCTCATTGCCTCGTAGACCCTGGTGGCCAGGAGCCCAGATCACTTTTGTGCGAGTTGGATCGGCGAGAGCGCGTCTTAAAATTTCCGAGGCAAGAGGTGATATTTCGCCTGCAAGATAATGTTCACAGGCCCGGCGAGAGTCTGTGATAACCTTTTTCGATTTTGGATCGGCGGCAGCGAGAGCTATTGCGACTTCCTCCGCGGATGAGCGACGGCCCTCGTGGCTCCGCTAGCATGGCCTGAGTCGCAAAGATGTGGTGGTGAGTTGCCCAGGCGTTGTCGGGCTAGTTGGCCAAATTTCACAATTTCTAAGACAGTGGTCTCTCATCACGCATACTCTGTGAACCGAATGCTACTCATGTGTGCCCCCACGCTTGCTGCTAAGATTATGAGTGCCTGTTTAGCGTCAGCTAAGATGCCTAGACACGTTTTTGAACGGTGTCTGTGGGCGTGCGCGGGGTTCTCCATGAGAGTGAGCCAAGTATCAGCGCAGAGCCCCCCCCCCCCGCAACCTCCTCTCACCTAGACGCCTACGGCCAAAACGGAGCGCAAAAATGACGAATGATTATAAAACAATAATTCCATGTGATGGAACTGCAAAATATACAATATATTGTCACGTTTTAGTGACGGCAGTCCAGCGGTCAATAGGACAGCAACAAAACTTGGAAAGAAAGCTCTTTATTTGGCCTGACTTGCGCCTGCACAAGAACTGAATCACTCGGCGGCGGCGTAAGCAACAAACGTGCTCGTCAGTCGTCGAACTACGAATGCCCGCTGCTCGCGGCATCGTTCAATTTAAAGCCCCCAAGGAAACTTCGTGATAACAGGTCGAGATCATCTAGAGTAATCTGGAAACACGTAGATGCAGCTCTTCATGGCTGTGATCAATCGAGATTAGTCCGGTCGCTTCTCGCGTCGCGAACAAAAATGATAACACCCGTTTTCTGCGCCCTTGCGCGAACGAATGGACACTCCAATGATACGTGGCATTACACCCCTCCCAAAGAAACATCGTCCCGATGCTTTAAAATAGAAAATAAACATGGAGAATGCAAACTTCGAGTCCTTTATCGTTCATAATATGGCTTCAGGCGCACGACATGTACGACTTCCGGGCGTGTGCGGCGTCGCTGAGATGCTGTCGTGCCGTCGGGGATAACTTCATAGTCGAGGTCACCGATGCGACGGAGAACACTGTACGTGCCAAAGTATCGTCGCAGAAACTTTTCGCTCAATCCACGGCGGCCTACTGGCGTCCATATCCAAACCCGATCACCTGGCTTGTAATGCGTGTCTCGTCGGCGCAGATTGTAGCGTCGGGCGGCGGTGTGCTGTTGGTCTTGAATGCGAAGCCGCGCAAGTCTTCGGGCTTCCTCGGCGCGATGAAGGTAGGCGGCGACGTCTAGGTTGTCTTCGTCGGAAACGTGCGGGAGCATTGCTTCGAGCGTTGTCGTGGGCTTCCTGCCGTATACCAGCTGGAATGGAGTAAACCCGGTTGTCTCCTTGAGGGCAGTATTATAGCTGAAGATCACGTAGGGCAGAATAGAGTCCCACGTCTTGTGTTCGGGGTCGATGTACATGGAGAGCATGTCTGCGATGGTCTTGTTCAGACGCTCCGTGAGTCCGTTGGTTTGCGGATGATAGGCAGGTGTCCTCCGATGGCTTGTCTGGCTGTATCTTGAAATGGCTTGCGTCAGCTCCGCTGTAAATGCCGTTCCTCTGTCTGTGATGAGCACTTCGGGGTCGCCGTGCAGCAGTGGAATTTGTTCGACAAAAAATTTTGCGACTTCTGTTGCGGTACCACAAGGCAACGCTTTTGCTTCGGCGTAGCGGGTCATGTAGTCGGTGGCCACGATGCTCTACTTGTTACCTGATGATGAAGTTGGGAAGGGGCCGAGGAGGTCCATCCCTATTTGCTGAAAGGGCTTAGTTGGCGGTGGTATGGGGTTCAGGAGTCCGGCTGGTCTAGTCGGAGGCGTTTTGTGTCCCTGACACTCATGCACGTTTTCACGTAGTGGGAAACGTTGGTAGCTAGCCGTGGCCACTTGTACTTCTCCTGGATGCGGTGCAACGTGCGACAAATCCTGAGATGTCCTGATGTCGGCTCATCATGACATGCCTGCATAATTCCTTGCCTGAGATTTTTGGGCACGACAAGAAGATGCACTGTCCTGTTGGGCGCGAAGTTCTTCTTCAGGAGGCCATTAGTGTGAAGGACGAAGGATGACAGTTGGCGCTAGAACCCTCGAAGAGACGATGCGGTCTTGCCTTCCAGGTAATCAACTATGCTTTGCAACTCAGGATCCAAGCGCTGCTGGTGCGCGAAACTGCTGGCGCTTACCGGTCCTAAGAAAGCGTCGTCGTCGTCTTCTTCGCTTCCTGCGTCGACGGGGGCTCGCCACAAGCAGTCTGCGTCGGAATGCTTCCGGCCAGATTTGTAGACTACAGTTATGACTAATTCTTGAAGACGCAGGCTTCAACGAGCAAGGCGGCCGGAGGGATCTTTCAAATTGGCTAGCCAGCACAGAGCATGGTGATCGCTCACGACCTTGAATGGTCGTCCGTACAGGTAGAGTCGAAATTTCGACGTATCCCAAATAGTGGCGAGACATTCTTTTTCGGTCGTCGAATGGTTGTGTTCGGCTTTCGACAGTGAACGGCTAGCGTACGCGATAACTTTTTCCTCTCCACCATTTTTCTGAACGAGCACCACTCCTAAGCCCACACTGCTTGCATCTGTATGAATTTCGGTTTCGGCATTTTCATCAAACTGTCCGAGCACAGGAGGGGACTGTAAGCGGCGCTTCAGCTCTTTGAAATCTTCCTCTTGCGGCCTTTTCGATTTAAAAGGCACGTCAGCCTTGGTAAGTTGGGTCAAAGGTTGAGCGATGCGCGAAAAGTTATTCACGAATCGCCGGTAATAAGCGCACAATCCAAGGAATCTGCGTATAGCTTTCTTGTCATTAGGCTGTGGGAACTCTGCGATCGCAGCCGTCTTCTGGGGTTGGGGCGAACTCCATTCTTGCTTACGACGTGACCAAGGAACAGCAGCTCCTCGCAGGTCAAGTGGCACTTCTCTGGTTTCAGTCTCAGGCCTGAAGAATTGATTGTTTCCGGCACTGTCTGGAGCCTTCTTAGATGGTATTCAAAGCTTGAGGAGAAGACAACAACGTCATCTAAGTAGACTACACAAATTTGCCACTTCAAGGCTGCGAGCACCGTATCCATTACTCGCTGGAACGTCGCTGGGGCAGAGCAGAGGCCGAATGCAATCACCTTGAACTCGAAGAGTCCGTCAGTCGTGATGAACGCAGTCTTCTAGCGGTCTCTTTCATCGACTTCAATTTGCCAGTAGACGCTCTTTAGGTCCATCGATGAGAAGTACTTAGCGTTGCACAGCCGGTCCAATGTATCGTCGTTGCGGAGGAGGGGGTAGACAGCCTTCTTCGCAATGCTGTTCAGGCGGCGGTAATCGACGCAGACGCGAAGGGTGCCGTCTTATTCACTAGAACGACTGGTGCTGCGCAGCGGGTCCTCGATGGCTGGATGACGTCGTGACGAAGCATTTCCTCAACTTGCTTGCGGATAGCTTGGCGCTCTAGCGGCGATACCCGATAGGGGCTCTGTCGCAGTGGTCGGGCGTGTTCGTCTGTTACAATGCGGTGCTCGGCAAGCCGGGTTTGTCGCACATCCGATGCTGATGAGAAGCAATCGTTGTACTTTTGAAAAAGACTGCGTATTTCGTCTTGTCTGCTCCGTGGTAATGCTAGGTTGATATCAAACGGTGGTTGATGGCGTTGGGCAGATGGTTTTGCGGGTTGGTCGGGTAGGGCAAATATATCTTTGATGTCTGCCAGTTCGTCGAGGAAAGCGATCGTCGTACCTTTGTTTAGATGCCGCTATTCTTCGGCGAAGTTGGTTAGCAACACCTGGGCTTGGCCATTTAGGATTAGGGCGACTCCCCTTGCGGTGGGCCAGTCCTCGATCCAGGAGTAGCTGGGTGTTCCCCTCGATGACGCCTTCGGCAGTTTCGATGTCTCCAGTACCTATGCAGGCGAGGACACTCGATCGGGGCGGCACGCGCAATACTTCGTCGATGACGTTTAAGGCAACGTGATGAGTTGCGCTCATCGCAGCAGGTATGGCTTTCTCCGTGGAAAGCTTGATCGACTTAGATCGAAGGTCGATGATCGCCCGATGTTCATTCAAGAAGTCCATTCCCAAAATCACGTCTCGCGAGCAACGGTGTAGGACCAGGAAGATTGTAGCATAGGTTCTCCCATTTACAGTAACTCTCGCGGTGCAGCTTCCTGACGGCGTAATCAGGTTACCACCTGCGGTGCGGATCCGCGGGCCATTCCAAGTTGTTACTTTCCTGAGTCGGACAGCGAGTGGCCCACTCATGACGGAGTAGTCAGCTCCGGTGTCCACCAAGGCAATAACCGTGTGACCGTCGACCATAACTTCAATGTCACTTGTTCGTGTTTTCGTATTGCGCGTTGTCTTCGGTGTACGATCTCGGCTTTGTCGGGTAGTGAGACTGCGGTGGGTGTACACCGACGTTAATTCTCTGTGCGGTGGCATAAGGTTCAAGCCTGGCCGCGTCGTCGTCGCCGGTGTTGTCGCTGTAGTTGAGGCATGGTCTTGCGTTTTCGTCGATGGAGGATCTTTGATCTTGCGCTCAGAAGCAACCTCACCTCCAGAGGCTGCTTTATTCAGTTTAACCTTCGGGGGCTGCGGGAGCGTCCACGCATCTCGTAGCCTCGGCTAGGAGATACAAAGCGCGGTGAAGATGGCGACGGGGAACGTGATAGGCGGCTCGGCGATGAGCATCGTTCCCGACGCAAAAAATCCTCGATTTCGGCTGGTCGCTGGCCGGGTCGGGGTCGTGGAGCGTCGTAAGAGAACCCTCCGATGCCCATTCTTCTGTATGGGCAGTGCCGGAGGACGTGACCGACTTCGCCACAGTGGAAGCATAGTGGCCGGCGCTGGTCGAGAGTTCTCCACTCGTCGCATTTCCTCGGCTGTGTGCGACGCAAGTAGGACGGGCGGGTTGGGGCGAGAGGGGCTTGGGTCCCGTCGTCGAGGTGCAAGACGGCGCACAGCTGCGGCGTAAGTCATGGCTGGAGGCTCCAGAGGCTGCGTGGTCGTACGTGTCACACCCAAGGCCTGTTGGACCTCGTCCCGGATGACGTCGGTGAGCCAAGTGAGCTGCGGCTGCGTTCCTGTTGGCAGCAATCGTCCGAGTTCTCGCACAATTTCACGACTAACCTCCCGCAGGTTATCGTTGTTTGCGGTGTCCATGGAGCTCGCTGACAAAAAACGCTGCTGGCGGTCATAGTGCCGAGCTCTGGCATCAAGAGCTTTTTCCATCGTGGATGCCTCTTCGACGAATTCCGTGACGGTTTTCGGTGGGTTCCGTACGAGGTCCGCAAAGAGCTGCTCTTTGACTCCTCGCATAAGCAGCTTAACCTTTTCATCTTCCTTCGTGCTCCAGTCGGCACGCCGGAAGAGACGCTTCATCTCCTCAGTTTACATTCCAATGGTCTCGTTTGGATGTTGTATGCGAGACAGTAGCAGCTGCTGGGCTCTCTCCTTTCGCACGGCGTTCGTGAAGATCTTCAGAAGCTGCTCCTTGAAGGTTTCCCAGTTCGTGAGGCTAGCTTCCTCATTCTCAAACCAGATTCTTGCTGGTCCCTCCAAGGCGATGAAAACGTACCTACGTTTCGTAGCATCATCCCAGTTGTTGAACAACAGCCATACGGTCGAACTGTTGGAACCATTCTTTGTGATCGGCGCCAGGAGAAGCGTCGAAGGTTGGTGGTATCCGGGGCTGGTGAAGAATGATTGGAGTCGTCGTCTGGGACAAGCTCATGGTGGACGTTTCTACCGGCTTTCGCTTCCGGGTAGGGTCCGGCAGTATACCGAACTCAGGTGCGTCTCCTAGCAGACGTCGGCTTGCGCGGTGGACTGGACTCAGGTCCTGCGGTAAATGACTCAGAGGGCTGGCGTCACGACTTGTAGGGGGTGTCCGGAACATGGGAGCCTACCCAGCACCTCCTTCAGATGTCACGTTGTAGTGACGGCAGTCCAGCGGTCAGCAGGACACCAACAAGACTTGGAAACAAAGCTCTTTATTTGGGCTGACTTGCGCCCGCAAAAGAACTGAATCACTCGGCGGCAGCGTAAGCAACAAACGTGCTCGTCAGTCGTTGAACTACGAATGGCCGCTGCCCGCGGCATCGTTAAATTTAAAGCTGGCAAGGAAACTTCGAGATAACAGGTCGAGATCATCCAGAGTAATCTGGAAACACGTAGATGCAGCTCTTCATGGCTGTGATCAATCGAGATTAGTCCGGTCGCTTATCGCGTCGCGAACAAAAATGATAACACCCCTTTTCTGCAGCCTTGCGCGAACGAACGGACACTGCAATTATACGTGGCAATATTATTCGGCGGTAGTTTTTATTTCAGTCTGAAACATCGGCACAAGAATATATGGTATAGAGAGGATAAGCGCCTGTTTTTTTTTTACAAACAAAATGTTATCAAGGGAGGGGAAAGCTTCAAGGTGCTTGCCAGCGTTTCCTCAAGAGGCCTTGTTTTAACCCAGACGAAGGCAGTCCTCTTGCTGAAACGTTCGAAAGCGACCTGAGGCTTTCCCCAGCCTTATTCACCACTTGAGTGCCGGCAGATGAAGGCAAAGGCAATCACTCGGTCGCTGAGTCACTCATGTAGCATCGCGCTTCCAGAGTGATTTCCATACTCTCTAGACCCCAGAAAATGTGACAACTTTGTTTTTGGTTACTGTCGCTGCAAAAGGAACCTGCAAAGATTGCCTCAAAACGACCCGGCATGTAAACAGCTCTTGAAACGCGAGATCATGGGTATTTGGCCGTTAGAAACCTGCTTGGCCACACCACTGCGCTGAAACAATTGCGGAACTGGCCCGACAGAGTAAATTTATGGGGCAGATTTACTTGACGATTCGGGGTCTAAGACAATTGCGGGCGGGTCGCAGCCCACAACCTTTTGCGCACGCCTATGACGGTGTCTAAGTAACAATAATGAGTTTGCCCTGACAATAGTCTCGTATGAGGTCTAAAGCACGAATATTTGTTCTTCTTTGACCGTGACGTTCGATGACTGCATGAGCACATTAGAGTCAAGTGGCGGCTGTGAATAATTGTCGCAGAGTGGAAAATGGAGCCTGTTTTTAAATCGATCCAGTGATTTCTTTAAAGATAGGCCGCACGTAGAGGATTTCCACGCGTAATAACAATGCTTGGGGTAGTTGCCATTATCAGTCATCGTTGCCGTCATTTACAAGCTTATGTGAGGCTGTGTAAGTATCGGCGACACTTATCGAATCGGTGATTGGCAGCAGTCAGTTCCTTGTCACAGCCGTCCGCCAGTAACAAAAAACGAAGTGAACCATCGCCTTCTATGTTTTCAACAGGCTGTAATGTTCAGCTTTCAGTTGCAAGAAATAAGACCACTTTATATGCAAAAAAAAGAAACAAAAACAAAACAAAACAACTGTTGTGGCTGTGAAGTACCGGCCATAATGTACGCGTATACACAGTTCAGCACCACTTTTTCTGTCCAAAACGCGATTTCGACCGTTGTGCGTGCGCTTTAAAGCTTACCACAGGTTGTTTAAGAATCATATGACACCAAAATCACCGTACTGTGCTCTAAACAGCAATATGTTTGAGCGGTACAGGCAGACAATGCGTGTGTTTCGCATATAAGGTTTTTATTTTCTGCCGTACGCCGTCCGCTGTGGTGGCGTAGTCGTATTTGCGCTCGGCTCATAGTCCGAAGGTTGTCAGTTCGAATCCTGGTGTTTTCATGTATGCTTATTTCTGTTTCCTTTACCGTTACCGGAAACTATCCCCCGGAAAATGTCCCCCTCTTAATTACGCTGGAAATCACGCGTCGTTTGCATTTTTTCATTAAATGTCTGCTCCCGGGGACTAACTGTTGCACCCTGTCCAAGGGGACCAACAGTTACACACTTGCCGTTAGTCCCGAAAAGGAAGATTGCCAGTGGCAGGTGAGCTAGTCCCCAAAAAGTCTAACCACTTGCCCCCTGTTAGCCCCTTTTTTCTAAGAGTGCATAGCCCCAGATTATTCTCCAATGTCGTTCGAGAAAGAATGTGGATGAAACTAATTTGTGAGCCATGTTGTAGCGCATGCCCTTCTGAGAGGATACGACTTTACTCTGGAAAAGTTCTACCCAGAAGTTCTCAGAGGAAATTGAGTATTCGGTTCAGAGGATATCTCATGCTGTGCAGATATCAGTGCGGGTTGGGTTCCTGAAATCGGTGCGTGCATACAGAAGTTAAGGCACTTACTGTACTGAAAACACGAAAAATAAGCAAAATCACATTTCACAAGCTCATTTCGATTTCACTTGCCTAGTGCCAAAGATTACGCTCCATAAATCAGAACCACGCCTTGCACACATAAAGCGGAAGCTTGTATGTGCTTGTTGACTTGCCGTAGGGCAGCCGCCAGCCGCTCAAATTGCCGGCGACGGAGTTTCGCTTTCATGACGCTTACATGAGCCATTTCATGACCACGCAAAAAAAAGTTTTTTTTTGGACTTCGGGGAGAGTGTGGGGGGGCTTAATTTTCAACTATTTCCTGTTCTACGAGCACAGTCCAGTGTCGAACGCGGCGGCACACTTCGACCTTTCACGAAAAACTCCTGTCCCCCCTTCCGCCCGCCGCAAACAGTTTACTGTCTTTTTCTGGTCACAGTTTTGGCTGTGACGTCCGTCGGACGTTTTTTTTCTTCACTGCTTTCCTGGTATTGGCAGTTTGAACTGCAGCACTCCCTTGCACGATAATTTTAGGCGAAATGAAGATTGTCGCCCTAGCTTGATTCATATTAGCTTTGATTTGCTTGTACTGCTTTTCTTTTGTAGTTTTTTCTTGGGCGAAACGGTGACAATACTCAAAAACATTCTATTTTCTAACCCTTTCCCGAGTACATAATAATTAACTTCGAACTGCACTCAAAATGGTGCAGCCAGTTTGGTTGCGACCTCTTATCCACTGCCGAAAATCGCCGCAACGTATAATCACAGTTACGTTTTCCTCTGAATCTTTTAGAGGGAAATTGCATTGGTGATGATTATTGAAGGATTCTTGACGTCTTGCAGATTCGATGTTGCTCAAACACATTACTAGAGGACCCTTCTGGGGAGGTTAAGTTTTTGTTAACAATTAATGAAAAACAGAAAGATACAAGCAAGGAGAAAACTTATTTACATTTCACTGACTCGTAGTTTTACGTGACGAAACCAGCCATCTGTTCCGCCAAAACCGCTGGTTTTAAACCCTCTGTCCCCGCCTACAACGGGGACAGTAACCAATCAGTTAACGCTACAAGCATTCACCCGACAAATCATTGGGGAAACGAAAACCTCACCAATCAACAATTAGGAAAGGACAACACAGCCAACCAATGATTTTGAAAAGAAGATAGGTAATCTCGACAAACAGTGTGCAATACTTTCCACATAAAGATTTCGGAGCATTCTCCCTTCCTCCCTCGAGCTTCACAAACATTCTCGCTTTCCCACGGTGCAGGTTATTTCAACCTCTGGTTAACCCGGGTTCCAAGAAAGCCACATCAAGGCCCATCTGTTCACTACCGTCACTTCTAAACTGTCTTTATGCCTGGAGCTAGCATGGCAATAACCCGTCTACCGCGCCTCAAGCTGTCAACGCGCCCCGCCATAGACATGGGACAAAAGCCATGCGACGCGGATCCGCCTTGGCGCAAGAGCGGGCACAGTGGGATGCGACGTGACGTATAATTTCTCACAGCGAGTTTGACCTTTCCCGTGTTCTCGGAATCCTGTGCTGTCCAGCGCCCCTTATCCCGCTAGGCAGCGAGTTTGACTCACCCCCAGTAGCACAAACGGGGCTCTGAATTGCGGGCCCCTGTGGGCCCAGCACGGGCTGCCCATGGGGGCCCGACGTGGGATATTTGCAGGATTTGCAACTCGACATCGTGCGGGACCCATAGGGGCAGCCCCGTGGGCTTGCTACATAGGACCAGCAGGGGACCCCTATGGTCTAAAACGGTAAAGGGGGCTTTCGTCGGTCCCTTGTGGGACCCACAGGGGCAGTAATGGGCTACTCAGAGGGGACCTGCAGGGAGGCTAAGGTGGCAGTGCAGGGGGAGCCCACATGGGCTAACCCATGTCAGGCCCACATGGGGCCCTCTTGGGCTAGACTGCCCTGGGCCCACTTGGGCATGCCCGCCTCGGGCCCACTTGGGCTAGCCCGCCTCGGGACCACTTGGACTAGCCCACCTCGGGCCAACTTGAGCTAGCCCGCCTCGGGCCCACTTGGGCTAGCCCGCCTCGGGCCCACTTCGGCTTCCTGTGCATGGTTCACCTACGCCGTCTCCACAGGGTCTACCAAACAGCCCTGTGGGCTTCTTAGGGGACACAAGTGGGAAGTCAACAAGGGTTACCCACATTAACCCATAGCTGTATGCCTTTGGGCCCGCCGATTTAGGCATTTTAGGCTTAGCTTGCCAACTCAGAGAGGCTTTGTTCACTTGATCAGTACTTTTTGTGTGCCTGTTACTGCTGGAAATACATTCCACATATCTGACATCACAATGCAACCCCAGGTGGTTGAAATTTCCAGAGCCCTTCATTCACTCCGGCGTCCCTCATAGCATGAGTCGCTTTGGGACGTTGAACCCCCATAAACCATAAACAATGCAGGTAAGAATGCTTCTTATTGATTTATTGTTTTTTCAAGGTGTTTTGAAAATTCGTTTAGAAAAAAGGAAATGACGGAGCAACTGTCGCACATATCTGGGTGGACACCCGAACTGCACCTTATGGGAAGGGAGGAAGGAGGAAGTGAAAGAAAAAAGGAAGAAAGAGCTGCCGTAGTGGATGTCTCCGGAATAACTTGAACCACCTGGGGATCTTTAAAGTGCACGGACGTTAAAGATTCCCAGATGGTCCAAATTATTCCGGAGAGTTCCAAACTCAATTTTGGGCGTTCTTATGCCCCAGTTACAGGGATGAAAGATGGCCCTCCTTCATTCGAGCCCTTCGGCCGCAATCCCTGTCTCTTGCGCCCCGAAGAAATGCAGCCACTCGGTTGTTTATGGTTTTGACAGTGGCTGTGGGGACCCTGCGCTGTACAGCAGCTGTAAAACTGAACAAATAAACATACATATCAAATTGATATTCGGTGGGGAGGGTAAAAATCACGTTGCACAGTATCACAATCACGTCTTTCAGGAAATACTTCATAACCATATGCAATGCTTCAATGCGCAATGCTTGAAATATCAGCAAATTGCTTTCGCTATTAATATCCAGCAAACAGTGAAGCATAACCAAAAGGTCCATGAGCCATTAAATTTGGATGCCTACACTTAATTGATAGCAGAAGTGCTGAAAACCCCACAAGATGATGGATTGAAAATAGCTTTTTCCTACAGTTAGATGGTGTGTTCACAAAATGTCTATAATCCTCATAAGATTCACATGTACTCACCAACAATTGCGCTGTATAGCCGTAGAGTCTTGAAAGCCTGCTTCTCGCCCCGCCCCTCCAATGTATACCTCAGGGCCACAGGGGTTTTTACCACCAACTTCATTATAAGTTTGGTGGCCTCGACAGCGGTGTCACCGCCAATTAGTGCAAGTTGTTTTATCTGAAATGGATTATGCAGATTACATAAAGCGAATATGCCCTGAAAACTATACTATGAATCTTTCAGAAAACTGCCTCTTTGGGGAGCCATCTGGAAGGCTAGATAAAATCAGAAACATGGAGAACAGGGTATACAAATGACTCAAACACACCTATGATCGCAGTGGTTTGACTCAGCTTGCCGATATCAGAATTCCCTCTTCTTATATACACCCGTCTTTGCAAGATCACATTAACTTCCTTTCATGAACGACTCAATGGCATATGCTTCCCTAACAATAAGATGAGGGGAAAAAAGTGACGCCATCACTTTAAGGCCACCTTGAACGAGGACGAGTTCTAATCTGGAGCTACATGAGTGATGTAAGTGCATAATTGTCAGCTGCCATTATCCACAGCAAGGCTAATACTTGCGCTAATGTTTTGTAGTACGCTAGATATGAACTGCAGCAAATCCTCATTCAACTGCACTTGTATAAAATGAAGCTTTCAACTCCAGAAAGACAAATGCAACAAAAGGCAATTTCCCAGCTCAATCCTACGCATCAAAATTTCATAAAAAGGAATCATTATGTTGCCTGTAGTTCATAAGCGCAATTGAAGGAAATGCAATACTAAGGCAAATATTAACTCAGGCAACTATGCTATGCTTATGATGCCAATAAGAGAATAACAATTTTTCAAGTTCAATATGTTGTTGCTGAAAAGAATGAGGTGTAATTAATTCAATTGCCATTTATTCAGAAACTTGAATAATTCGGAATGCCCGCATGGCACAAGACAATGCCAACATAAACCTATGACATCGAAAGCTGTTGAATTCAAACAACAGCACTCACGCAGGTTAATCTGAATGGCTTCCCAACAGTGCGCATGTCAAAGTACGACCAGCACAACAAGTGAGTGACCGAATAGCCCCCTTTAAACATGAACCATGATGCCGTGCTGACCACCCAACTTTAACATGCGGGTGCGATGACAACTGTAGACTCTGTCACCAAAACAGACAATCCAGCCGCACAGTTTCTGCCTGGAATTTCTAAGCTACACGTCCACCTGCTGCAACCACAGCTGTGATCCACACAGTTTCAACGCTGAATGGCAAGTCACTCGTTTATTTTTTTTTTTGAGGCACTTAGCTCTATCATCACCTGCATGTTACTCTCGCTTCCATCCGCATGGTTTCGTCATTCTCCTAGTGTGCCGTATCCGTGCAAGCACTACATGCTGCTCTTCATAGCTAGCGCAGTGGGGTCTCCTCGCATGCGAAGCTGCCACCGGTATTGTGCCACACTAATAAAAAGTCCACTGAGAACCTTTCCACTGTGGAAGAATTTTGTTCGGAAGCTTCTAAATGCTTGCACACAACGAAGCACTTGACAGAGCCCTGGAAAATCATTGCTGCGCAGTTTTCTATGCCAAAAGCAGGCAACGATGTTTCAGCTCCTTGTAGAACAACTTTAGAAATCGTTTCCTTAGCTTTTGTCTTTTCTTTCTGGCCTTTAGTCCGAACTAATGCGCTTTCACAGCATATTTTTTAGCATAGCACCGAGTTTCTTCTAGACCGCAATTCGGCTTATGCTACTAAGATATGATCTGCAGAACAAGTCTGCTTTACTTAACCTAAAAAATTAAAAAAAAAAAAAAGTTAATCTCAAAGCTTCTAATGTAGCTTTCAACAAAATGTGTATTACTGCAAAAGGTCACTAATTTGAACTTCAAGGGACAGGAAAAAAATTCAAATTACCATAATAACCTGAAACACTGACAAGAACCACTTGCACCACAGTAAATATATATAGTGAAAGAATGGGCAACAGTCCCATGTATTTCGGATAAGAACAACACAAAAATGACTATTTTTCGCATTTCCATGAATGCTTTGTTTTATGCGCACTGCCACCAGTGTCAAAGCAGAGCATCTGATTGGTAAGGGTCTCCCTGGAATCTTTCACGGTGCAATGCCGCCGTAGCGGTGCGTCATGGCAGCGTCTCGTAGGAGCAGGTTTCACCGCACAATGCATGAAATGCCACTTGAGTGCACAGTATGGAAGAATAAAAGAACCACGTAGATGGAAGCGAAGGAAACGTGCAGTGCCACCAATGCGCATTCAAAACAGCCCTGAGCTGAGCTTGGTTAGCTGGCTGATGCACGTCCGATAGCCGCTGTCGCCACGGGGTAGCATGAAGCTCATAAAAGCAAAACCAAAACTAAGTGGTCAGCCTATTCTCGGAGGTGAGGCCATTCGTTTTTTCGTCATGCCTGCAGCTGCGTGCACGTCAGATGTGCATGCTCATCTCTGCAGCATGCAGTTCAGATTCGGGGAGGGCTACCTTGATGATTGCTTTCCGTGCTGATAATACCTGGCTGCATCTAGCCTTTAAGAGCCCGTTCCAATTAATTGGTGCGAGACGCATAGCATCCAAATTGGTGGGCTTACGAACCATGGCCGTTGGCGAGGACCGTGCCAGCAGCTCAAATGTTTCGGATTTATGAATTAACGGAGGTTGAATTAACCAGGCTTTAGTTATAAGGCTCAGATGTGACACGGAACAAAGCAGGCAGCTGGTGCCCCCTCTGTCCCTGCCCTCTGGCACCCATGGCTGCCATGCCAGTCATGGCACTGATTTTGTCACACAGTTTCTCGGTTTTACCTTCTCTCTGCATTTTTGTGGCAATGTAGCCTCGTGATATGACTGAATAGGCCACCATATCGTGAGGACATTTCTCCGGCCCTGAGCCAGCCACCAGGCAATCGGGGCGTGGCAGGGCATAGTTAGAATTAACCATGGCAGAATCGATTCACGTTCGAATTAACAAGCTTTATTATTACATATATGCTTCTATAGAGCTTAGCCGCAACAAGTAGTACAGTTAAAATTATCAAAATTTTCATAATAATGACCTACAAACTAACGAGATTTTACTAGAACTACTTCAGGAATTGCTCCCATATATTTCTAACATCACTTGAGAAGACAAAAGATGGCAAGACAGCAAAGGTTTTCTTGCCAGAAAAGCCCTGTGATCTTTATCGGATAGAGCCTCTTCAATGTCGGCAAGGCTTTCCAATGAGGAGGCAACCATTACTGCGTCACTTCCCGCCGTCTCCTCTAGTATCGCAGAATGGTTGCCTTTAAGTTCTTTGATATCCGATCTTATTTCTAGAAGCAACTTTACGATGCGTTGATTAATGCCTAAAAAAAACACTTTCCTAAATAAGAAAGCATGAATGCATCTGAAAGTATAGCTGGACAGAGCAAACATAACAAACGTGCATATACAGATGACATTAATTTTAACTCATCTAATTCAACCTTTCTTAATACAAATTTTTGGCTCACTCAAACAGAACCTTTGTTCCCATCAACAAATGCAATGGTCATAATTCAAACTCTGCAAAACTTAGAACAGGAATTCAGTTGCCTTCAAATTATTAAAGGGACCAACAACTGACCAAAATATGTTATGAGATTATGATGGAAATGAAAAAAAAATCCTATTGCACGCATGACTGGCCTCTGTGGCATATCGCTCTTCATAAAAATAAAATAAACTGCAGAGGGTCCCTATTTAAGCGGTGCAACACACGTTGCACTGTCATGAAACATCCTCCTCATCAGGGTCTGAACTAAGTGCTTGGCTATGTAGCGCAGAAAACTTTTCAGGTGGCGACCGCTACTTCTTGCCTCCTTTTGGCGTCATCATTGTAATGCCTAAGCTGTCAATAGAATCTTTGTTTTCTTTTGAACAGCTATTCACTTAGCTCCTACATGTGATGCATTCTGCATGACCAATAAGCTGTTTTTAAATGCCTTGTTAGTCAAATTAGTGAAATCAAGCACGGTGCCCAAGTGAGGCTGACAGCTATAGTAAACGCCCGCATACAATATGAGACTTCTTTCCACATTGTAGCATGTTAAACTTCCAGCTCATATTAAATGCAGATCCAAGCGATTTTCACCTCAAAATTGTAGTCCCAGTTTCCTATTATTCAGTGCTATCATCATCGGACTTCCAATGAAAGGAATCATTACCTAGCAGTACTTTCAATATGCAGCTTCTACCAAGTTTAGACGTTTCTATTTGGATGACTTTTCACCATGTCACTGGAAGCAAGATTGCATCTTGCATGATGTCTGGATCATGAAAGCTGTACAAAGCTGCTTTTAAAACAAAAATAACTTCAGCTGCCACAAGCAAAGGTACCCCGTCAAGCACTGCTACATGGTCTGGATAAGATAGATTCCAATTCATCAAGCTGACCTCGCGACGCCCACCTTATTAAAACAAGACTACCGCATCTAGCACCGTGTCGGGATAGCAAAAGCAGTACTAGGCTCCTTTTAAATAGAAAGAAATTGTAGGTGCTGAAAGTATAGGTTCCATTTGACACGCTGCTGCATAGACTGGATGAGGTAGAGAAAGCCTGTTGTTACTGTTGCTGGACAGCAGACACTTGGGTCAGCATTCCCAAGGAGTCCATAGGTTGTGCTTCCAACAAATGTGGGATACCGGAATGATGCTGAAGATGAGTTTCTCTCAAAAGATATCATTGATGAGGGACTCCATGAAGGCTACACCTGATGACCACCACCACTGAAGCACCAACTGCAGAGCAAATACTAAATGCTTTCAGTGAGCTTTTGATGCTCTCATTTTACGTGTAAAAACATGACGGGGTTATTGCTTTTGTCAGCCCACCCGCACTACATTTATACAGATGACCTTGAAGTGGAGTAACCATTGTTAAGACAAACTAATCTTGAAACTACCCTCCTTGTGAGGAGAGGTCATTTGCATTGAGGTGCTGGTGCTGGAAAAAGCAGTGCTTCCAGAAAATTTCATCTTGAAGTCAGTTATCATAAGCAGCAAAGCAGTCCCACCTTAGGACTACACTGCCATGTGGCAAAAATTAGTTTATTCTCTAGTCAAAGGTGTCAGTAAACAAGTAACTAAGCAACGGCTTTCATTAGAGGCCACAATTTCTAAAGTGCATCTTTGTAACTTAAATACAACAAGCTTAGGACTTAAAAACTAGTTTCAAAGCTAGTACTGGTCACTGTAATAATTTCATTTTTGTCAGCAGAATATCCTCCCTTAGTCATTTATAGCATGTTCTTTGGCTTTACAAAACTTTGCAAAATTTTTGGCTTCTCAGAGCTACAGTAATGATGCGCACTGCGTATACACTGACCATGACTAAAAGAAAAAAGGCTGACTGTATACACAGGCCACTGCTGTGTTACTATAGCTCTGTTAAAAACAATTTGTCACCCATAAATAACAGTCATTGAAATATAAATTGGTCTACTCACGTTGCTGCTCGGGTGAAATGCCTTCCTGGCCTGCACCTGAAATATAGATAATTATTAAACACTTCTGTTTATTCACAAGGGCCGCCGCAGTGGCTCAGTGGTTATGACGCTCTGCTGCTGACCAGAAAAATGTGAGTTCGATTCTGGCCGTGGCAGTCGAATTTCGATGGAGGTGAAATTCTAGAGGCCCATGTACTGTGCTCTGTCAGTGCACATTAAAGAACCCCAGGTGGTCGAAATTTCTGTAGCCCTTCACTATGGCATCCCTCATAGCCTGAGTCACTTTGGGACGTTACAACCCCATAAACCAACTGTTCATTCACAGTAGGCAAATTACCTTGCCTCGCATTATGCCAGAAACTCAAATTTCTGGTTGATTTATTGATTTATTAGGGTTTAACGTCCCAAGGCAACTCAGACTATGAGGTATGCCATAGTGGAGGGCTCTGGATAATTTCGACCACCTGGAGTTCATTAATTAGCACGCACTGACATCGCACAGTACACGGGCCTCCAGCATTTCACCTCCACCGAAACTGCAGAGATGGTCAAGCACAACGTTTGGGACGTCTGGAGTGGAATGACCCAGCTTCAAGGACCACTCGACACAAATGCATGTGCTAGCAAAACATCAGGTGTGCAACCATTGACCAGCACATCTCAGTTAATGACGCATTTGTAACACCCCTGTCAAGCGTGCAAGTTAAGTGCACTTATGGAGGGTGCCCTTTGGCACCTGGAGTGATGATTTAGGCTATGCGGGGCTGAACGGGAAAGCAAACTTTACTTGCAGTAAAAAAATTTTAAATTTTTTAAAGAGGTCGATGAAAAGAAAAAAGGACTTGTAAAAACTGATTGTTTGGCATGACGGTGCAATTAAAACAGGCTTACAGTTTAAACAATGAAACAAAATATAAATTGCAGAAAAACCAAGACCCGCCAAGACAATCCACAATTTCGACAAAAACAAGAAGGCGGCATACAGCGGAGTTGCATTTGATCTCTTTACTTCGTTCTGTTGCTTCGCTTGTGGCTATAACGAAGAAATTTTATTTTAAAAAAACAGCGTTACAGCAAGTAAAACTATGTAGCCTTCAAAGTATGCTCTGTAAACACACTCGAATAAGAGTTCGATCTTCGACCAGTGCACTTATGTTACACCTGTGCTAGAGTTTACTTTTACCAAGTGACACTCTTCTAAGTACACTTTATTTTCAGTGCCTGACAGGGGTATAGCCTAGAGCTTACAACGAGAACATTGTGGGGTTAATTAATGATGGGCAGCAGGCCCATGAGAAATACCAAATGGACCATGACGATGAGCCGGGTGAAGAGCAAAGTGGTAACTCCCCGTGAAGCCTTACAAGTACCTTTCGACGCAGTACACTATTAGACTTGACAACAAAAGATCAGTCATAGTCGCGCATTTTTGTGAGGTACACCACTAAAAAAACTACCCATTTTAGAGCGACAGCATTAAGGCCTCCATTCAGCAGACAACCCGGGACTGATATTGTTGCCATCGAGCGAAAAATCATGACCATGCCTCTGCCAGGTAGTTAGCAGATGATATGGCCGGGCACTGATTGGTCAGCAGGCTGCAAGATGTCGAGAGACCACTGCATGCAGAGCTGGCAGGAGCTGCCATTTCGAGCAGTCCCATTGAGATGAGAACAGAACCCGGGAACCTTGGATCCCGAGTCAGACATGCTACCTTTAGGCAACATAGGCATGTTCGTAGAGATTTGTACAGTTTGGTTGAATCAGGGCTTTATACCTATGTCGCATAGTCTTTCACATAATGTGCTAGCTTATAACTATATGCTGAGTATGTGTGACATAACAGAGTCACTTTAATTAGTGACTCTGTATTAGTGATTAAACAAGCAGCAAAAAGCATGTACACAAAAGGGGAGCTGCAGACGGGAGCAATTAATGCTGCGACGTTATACCCTTAAAACAGGGGTTCTGAAACATGCCAGTGAACAACAGTAGTTGCCCTGTGCCACTGGCTCATTCGCATAGAGTGGAATACTTTTCATGTGATGGTGGTAAGATGCCATGAGAAGCGGATTCACTTCATTCGCTTATCCCGCACTACACAAGAATGTCAACAGCAAACCCAGATTATTTTCATGCCATTTGTAACATTCATCAAGACATGCAATCATGAGGCCTGCTGGGCACAGACAATCATGCTTTGCTAAGTAAGTTTAAGAAAGGCTCCAAGTTAGAAAAAAAACCTTATGCAGTTGAATCTTGGCAAGGAAACACATTTAGCCAGTTGTGCAGAGTTCTACAAAATCAGAAGCTTTTTATACATTTCATCTTGACAGGTATAATTAAAGCATCAAATTGAATAAATGAGCATTTCGAATTAAACAAGGTTACATTAATGAGGGTCCACTGCAATTATGGCCATTAATCACAAATATTCGTTCAAAAATAATAAAAACATTACCCCATCTACTGCACTGACCTCCGGCAACACAGGCTTGAAGTGAAGACAGAGAGCCAGAAGCTCCCATCTCAGCTTCAGTATCCAGAGTGCAAAGGGCATCTGAAGCATGCTCTGGATGGTGGCGGGAAGCTGCACGGACGTGTGAAAATATGAGACACTGTAGCATGTTGAGAAGTAACATATACAGGGTTTTGCTTATTTATCTCTCCAGGTTGTAGAAAATTATCCTGTGCAAACCACTAGTCTATTTCAAATCAAGCACAGGCCACACAGTAGCTTACAGTGTGCATTTTTCAATAAGAATTTAAACATCGGAACTTTCCTGAATTGTCCAGAATCGGCGAAAAACTGCAGTCATCTGCACAGAGAATTTTCGTCTGAGCGAGTGAAGCAGCAGTTTTGACAGGCTGCGCCATCTGGAGACCTACCCCAGCTCCAAGCAGCGATGTTGGTTGCCTCACAGTTCGCCAGATGGCACAGCCTCTCAAATTGGCTATCCCACTAGCCTTGATGAAAATTCAGCACGAAGATGACTCCAGTTTTTCACCGATTCCGGGTAGTCCATGCAAGTCCCGATGTTAAATTATTTATCAAAAAATGGAGACTACCATAAGCTACCTTGTGGTCTGTGCTTGAGCAGGACCAGAGCTGTTGTTTGCGCACGAGAATTCAACCCAGACGGATAAATACGGAACACCCTGTACAATGTGCACACACACGCACACACACACACACACACACACACACACACACACACATACATACATACATACATACATACTGCATCTTGAAGCCTACCAAGGATGCATGGCACAGCCAGTTATAAAATTTTTTCTAGGACATCATGAAATGAATTTTCAAGGCTCTACCTCCTACTTCAGGTAGCAGATGCATCTGCCATATACTGCTGTACCTCTGCCGCTTTTGCACACTAGCTCTCCAGTGGCTGGCTTCCTTACAATGCTGTGCAATTTTAGAAGGCCATCCAGCAAAGACTGGCAACTCAGCCCATGGCACACACACGCCATTATATTCAATGTAGTCATTTTTTTAGCGTAATATCTCCATTTCAAATTATTTCTCCATCCACATGTAACCCAGCTGTGGAAAGGCAGCAACGCCTGACTAACAAGGTTTCCTTTGTAATCCTTGCACACTCCGGTGTGCTTTCATGATTTTAAAGAGCCAAAGAATTTTAAATGTTTTCTAATTAGTGTACACATCATTTGCATTCATGGCTTCATTCCAGTTTCAGCCTGGCCTACTCGGACACAGTGCAAAGCATTTAGAAATAAGCTTTACCTTTTTTTTATTACGTACAAAACCAGAACGTTTTCTCATTCCACACTAGCCGAGCATGATATTGGCAAGCTCCGGGAACATCAATACAGATCGTATGCAACTGATACTTTTCTAGGAACAGATTCTCAAGATTCTGAGTAAACATACTTTCTTTGCATAGAATTTGCATTGTATTTCAAGAAATGCTGCAAGTCAGCACAGAAGCCCAACAACAGTCCATACTCCCATGGTGCTCTAAGGCGTACATTAACCATTCCATTCACCTACCAGCCCACTTGAGTCCATCCAAGAGCTGGAGCCGGCCGAATCAAGAGCAGCATTGTAGCCCACAGTGTCACGTGGGGAAGGTCCTCTTTCCCTGTGGCAAGCTGCTAATGCAATATGCAAAGAAATGCAACATGAGTGCCATAGTGACAAACAGTTGCAATGGTACTGAAAACAGATCTGCTTGCCTGGTTGGTGCTGACACAACTTTTAATAATAAATGACACATCTCCAACCAGAAAATTTTCCATTTAATTTAAAATCAAACGTTTCGAAACCGGCTCGGCTCCTTCTTCAGGGGTGACTGGGGATGATGGCTAGCGTCGTTAGGTATGCATGGAAGGGAACAGAAGGCGAAAAAAGAAAAGCGGTGATGCGAAAGGTGCTGGGGGGGGGCGGGGGAGGGGGTGGCTAGGGGGGAGACATCTGCCACAGGTGTTAAGACTGTTACTCATACTGCCAAGCTGTGCAGTGACGACTTTTCTTCTTACGGCTTCAGAGCGAAGTCCCTGCACGTATACTGGGGGAGGTTTCCCTTTGTGCACTTGATGTTGTTCAGGGTTTTTGAAACTACCAGGATTCGAGCAAAGAGCCTTTTTGGAAAATTTGTTTCGGTTCCGAGAACGCTGGTTTTGTTGAAGTTGATAGTGTGGTCAGCCGGCAATGTCACTAACAGCCTTAACCCTTAGTGTCAGCGTCCTCCCATCTACCCTCCACCCCCACCCCCCTAGCCACACCCCCGCCCCCCGCCAACCCACGCACCTTTGACATCAACGCTTTTGTTCTTCCAGCCTCCTGCTCGCCTCCATGAATACTTAAAAACGCTAGCCACCGCCCCCAGTCACTCATGAAGAAGGAGCAGAGCTGGCTTCGAAACAACAGGTTTAAATTAGATTAAAGTGGTTTTCGTTGGAGACGTCTCGGTTTATTATGAAATGATACTGTATGCTACCACACTAACATCGTGAGAAAGTTTTACTACCATTTTGCATACCTGGCAAATGCTAACGCATAGCAACATTTAGCCATCACTCAGCCCTTTCGGGGCCACCTCATAAGCTATCAATTTCGTATGGTGGACTGTTTTGCATGTGCTGCGTTTTTATTTTTTATTTTTTTAGTCACTGAAGTTTGTGTGTTGACTTGTACTGAGCTAGGTTTCCCAAGTTCGAACCTGGTCGTGGCAGCCTCATTTCGATGGAGGCTAAGCGCAAAAGGCACCCATGTGCTGTGCAATGTCAGTGCACGTTGAAGATGTGCGGGTGGTCGAAATTATTCTGGAGACCTCCACTACAGCACCTCTTTCACCCCCTCCTTTACACCTTCCCTTACGGTGCAGTTCAGGTATCCACCGAGGCATGTGAGAGAGCTACTGCGCCATTTCCTTGTCTCAAAAACACAAAACAAAACTGGTTTGGTTTAAACCATCTCAAAGCGACTCAGGACGCCGTAGTGAAAGGCTCCAGAAATTTCGACCACCTGGGGTTCCTTAACGTGCACTGACATCGCACAGCAGACGGGCCTCTAGAATTTCGCCTCCATCGAAATTCGGCCGCCGTAGCCGGGATAGAACCAGCGTCTTTCGGGTCAGCAGCCAAGCGCCATAACCACTGAGCCACCGCGGCGGCCACAAAAAAAAAACTGTCCGACCAGTTGAAGAATTTAGCAGCATAAATATATGGTAGTTACGCTGAACTGACAATAGCCCAATTTATGCATGTAAGGTAAAAGTTTGTGCTAGTCACTTTTTTTTAGAAATCAAAATTGATTCGTTACATTATAAATACAACATGTAAAGTACACAGATAAGGGTCCTTAAGTCAATCAACTGCACAGGAACCCCTCACATGCTTGTTTCTATTGTTGCCATTAAGAAATAGAATCTGACCAAAGAGAGCATAAAATCAGTTCCCAACAAATTTCGTTTAGCCTATACTTCAAACGAGGAGTTTTACTGATTACCACCCACCTCAATACAGCCACTTGGCTGCCTGCAGAAAAATAAAATAAAATCTATTCGACCCTGGTTGGTCGGTATAAGAGCTTCAACATCCAAAAGTGACTCAGGCTATATAAGGAATATTGTAGTGGAGGGCTGCAGGTCATTTCGACCACCTGGGGTTAATTAATGCACAGACATCGCACAGTACATGTGGATCTTGCATTTGGCCTCCATCGAAATGCGACCGCCGCGTACTGCCCGAGGGTTTTCCCTGAATGCATTGAACCAACACTGCATCCATCTGTGCTTAAGGTGGCGAACTTTTCTCACGGGTCACCTCACAAAGTAGAATACAAGGTGGGGAGGCGGAAACAAAAGCGAAATGTAGAAAAAGTGGTACACGGCAAATTCCTGCCCTTTAGCCTTCATTAATTCCAGTAAACAGCAAGGGTTAATGAACAAATTAGAAAGCAATGCAGGAAATACCCAGAGGATTTCCAAACTGATGCACGGGAAAAAGTGCACGAAATAGAGAACCTGGGGCCCAAGTAAGCGAATGTTCGGTTGCAGCATAGAACACCATTCAGCCACTTCGCATGCAACATAAACTGTCATGGGGAGAAAAAATTCCGAGAAAATGTTGCAATGCGACAACGGGTGCTATCTCCCTTGCAAAAATTTTGCCAGAGCTCCTTCAGTGCCTTATGACAGCCAGAGTTCGTCTGATGACCTCATATTAGATTTGTTATAACTTCGCACTTATAGCTGATGTGAAGGCAAATTTGAAAAAGGTACTTTGGTCCTGCACTGAATATTTACAGCACTTTGTTATTTGGGCATGAGATGAGTCTGGCACATTCACCCGAGTCGAGATGATGGTAGTCCGTATGCTTACCAGTAGGATGTGTAGACATTGCAAGCACAACACCTGCAACAGAAGATAAGTGGAAGGGCATTGCACTGCTCAGTCGACTTAAAATCTCAGTTGTTCAGTGACTAAGGCCTTTGACACCACAACATACAACCTTATGTGCAAAACACCTCTGGCAAACGTATTACAGGTTTGCCATGCATGCCAAAATTTATATGTCAGAGTCTGCGAATTGAGTTCTTGTTTGATTACTGAAAAAGTAATTCAAATTAATTGTCTTAATATGCCACACCCATGCTTGTTTCATGTTTGTAATTCAATTTCTGCACGCACAGAATATAACACAGGTTAATGCTGAAAAGCATTTTTAGTTTATAAAGTCCAGACACAGAGTGCCTGTTCTGTTGGCTTGGTTCTTCCCTGTGTACATCACCCGGTTTCTGTTCCCTTTTACAAAACATCCAGGTGAAGTGATTGCACCTGTCCATATTCTAGCTCCCTGACTTCTAGAAGGGTGCGGTGAAGGGCTAGTTGGTACAACGTTATAAGAGCAATAAAAAAACTGCGCAAAAGGGACGGGACAAGAGAGAAGACGCACACGGGTACATGGCAGGGGGTCTGCGCTTGTCCCATACGCTTCTCTCTTGTCCCGTCCTTCTTGCGCACTTTTTTAATTCCTCTTATAATGTCTCGCTGACTTCCCTTCTTCCTGATAACAGAAATACTAAACTAATTTACAGCACCAGCGTAGCTCAACTTGAAACTTGGGAAAAAACCCTCCTAGGCGCAAATGATTTCACGACACAAAAAGAGACGAGGAGACAACGGACAGTCGCCTGTCGGTTGTCTCCTCGTCTCCTTTTGTGTCGTGAAATCATTTGCGCCTAGGTGGGTTTTTTCCCAAGTTTCAAGTTTAAAGCGTACCTCACTTTCATGCAAAAAATTAAGAATTCAGCACTTGAGTTCAACATCATTGAGATCACTATGGCATAAGTGCACGTAAACTGTCTTTTGAATAAGGATAGCTGTTTTGCCTGGAAAAATTCTGTAGCTGCTAAGACATTGAGGACAACCCTGTTCAAAATTTGCGCTAAGTAAACATCGATTATGTAGCTCATTCCTGATATGCTGATATTTACCTGGCCACAAAGCATTTGCAGGCAAGAAAACTAGATTTATAAGTTGTCAAGCTACTCATAACACCAATCGCAAAAAGAGCTTAGTGATTATTGTCTGGGAGTGAACAGTAGTTTGATCTAGCCTGAGCGTTCAGTGCATGAACAACTGTTTTGGCATACAGCAGTTTTACAGAGGTGCCCCATTTTGGCATCAGCTGTATTTCATTCATTTCTTTTCCCCTTTTTTTGACTTATAGAAACTTCAATTCATAGAAAGTTGTTTCTGTCATTAGAACACAGTAATCTATCGATGCAGGCAAACTTAAATTTGTCCTTAATGTCCGGTTAGAAGCTGGTGCATTGAAAGACCACTGCTCGCCTGGAATGAATGGCTCCAAAATTAAGTTCCTCCTAAAACTGACAAGTTCTGGAACACTGTAGCAACGAAAGGTGCATGCTCAGTTTCAAAAATGCCAAAACTTCACTATTTTGATGAGATGGAAGGAATTTAGCAAACAGCTACCAGTGTAAATATTCAGTTTTTATTAAGATATCGCATCGAGGAATCACCCGTGAGTGTGCAATTCCTTGAACCTGCCGAGCTTAGCAAACTGTTGCGTGCTGACAAAATGTTTCATAATGTACCTTTGCTTTCGAATGACATATAACACATCGTAAACACGGAACACCAAGCTGAATTGTTCTGTGCACAGCAAAAATTATGGTTCAATTTGTTCTGCATAGTTTAGGTTGTGGCCTTAGTAGCCAAACAGTGGTTGCTCATAACGAGTAGGTGTCACACAACGCATACAAAAACCACAATATAATCACTGCTTTTCCACTTTGCGCCAACTCTTATGCTAGCACCAGAAGCTAGAATGACCGCAAGTGAACGAAGAGCTATGATACTGCAGTCTTTGTTTGCATCACAAAACCTCATCCTTGTCTGACATCAGAATCGCCATTAAACTGCTGAAATCAAAACCCGAATTGTATGAAAAAAAACTGGTTATGAATCAATTGTCAAGCACAAGTAATTTTTAAGTAGTGAATTGTTTACCGATGCCTTTGGCACCGTTTCAAAGTGAAAATACATACAAAAAATTTGATGTCTCTGACCCTTTGAAGCTTAAAAGGGCAGCAAACTATATAATTTCTGGTGAGGCAATATAGTGAGCTAGAAGCAAGGGCAGTGAGAAAAAGCGGGAGCAGCTGTACGTAGGCAGCATGCTGCCAGGAGAGCTGACTGTTGGCAGGGACACTGTGATAGAATTAATGGCGCTGGTGTGCTATGACTGAGCAGACAAGCAGATGACACCACACCGCTGCTGCCACTAGAGATATGACTAAGACGTAGAAAATCTTACAGGTTGTTTGCAGCTTGCAAACAGGCAAGCCGTGGTCATGAAGAATGGTTTCTCAATGCAAAAAAGCCAACTGCACAATTTGATTTCGTACGAAGGTCTTCAGTGAACTTTCTCAGAAAGAAGAATACACAGCAATTTCAGCATTACATGTCACACTTCACACCGCTCTACAACAACACCATTACTCTACGCCACTGTCCATCGGCAGTCAACATTTCTGGCTTCTCGCCAGTGCTCCCCCTTTTTTACGCTACCCCATCTAAATTGTCAGTACCCCAAAAAACAGGGTTCCCCAAAATGAGCATGGTATTGTGCCACATGTCACCTGTGAATACCTACTGCTCATTCGCTCATTTTTTGACTGATTTCTCATAATTCATGCAGTGTCAGCAATGCAGTGCCTGTTAAGCATTGCATGATTCTGAAATATCACCAAGATGTCTTATCTGGCTTGTACAGAAGGGACTGCATTCAAACAGAACTGTTCTCCCACCTTTACCTTCTAGTGCCTCGTCTTCACTTTCCTCGGACGATTCGAGGTGGGAAGTCTGTTCGGCAATCGCCGCTTTTCGGCGGGCATCCCCATATGTATCTAATAAGTAGGACCGAAATGAAAGAGTTAGGCATACAAACAAAGACGCTGAAGACACTCTAAGTGTTATTAGGTTCATATCTTCACTCAATTCAAAGTTCACGCTGCTTCTTTATTCGAAACAACTCAAATCATCAGGCCTTATCAGATGGCAAAACTTGTCAATGAAGTTTAGAATGGGCAAATCAACATGCCTCAGTATGCATTCACCCTATGCTTACAATTTTAATCTCAAGCAGACAGAGTGAATTTATAACTGATAGGTAGCTCTTTTGAAATTGATTGTGAAGTATAAAGCCGTCACATTAATTAAAAACAATAACACGTAGTGACTATCAGTGTTTTCCTTACCTGCATACACCAATACCCTGCAAGGGCAGACCCTCCACTCGGGGGTTGGCTTAGCAAGCCTGCGTGCCAGCTGCTTCACTGTGGAGGAGCCAAAGCCCTTCGGTGGCGACATGCAGGCACCTTTGGACTTTGAGAGCCATTTAGAGGGCACCGCAGCCACTGAAACCTCCTGTTCTGTAAAAGCGACTACACAGAAGGGCGATTTTTCCTTACGGCTTTTTCTGAAAAGAAAAATGCAGACAAATTTAAAAGCATGCAGACCCTAAAATATGTAATTAATAAACACTGCCTAGGTAGCTATAAAAAAGAATTTCACTGGGTTTGAAAAAGGAGCTGGGAAAGGCAGTCGAGAATAAATACGCAAATATATGAGTCAATGGCACAGCGGAGAATACAGGAGCTAAGGGTGCAGTGAAGAGGAATCTGAACTCGTTTTTCTGCCACGGGAACTCGATCTACACGTTCCGAGCATTTTTAGAAACTTCGACTTATTGCCCTGTGTGGCCGATTTCCCTAATTAAATCGTATTAACGTCCGGCTCCCGCCTTTATTTCTTTAATTCTCCCCGCACGATGCGCGGAGTCAACCAACGCGTGGACTGCCTTTCAGCCAGCTCCGTGGAGGCTTGCTGCTCTGCCATCGGCGGAGTAATATGTAGTAGTACGCGACAGCAAATAGTGCACGTGTATTTTCATTTCTGCGGGCTTGTTTTGTGGATATATTATCTGTGAATGAAACTATTTATTCACGGAAACCTAAAAAAACAGAATAAAGCGAAAGCAAAGCCTCCACGGAGCTGGCTGAAAGGCACTCCACGCGTTGGTCGACTCCGCCCATGGTACAGGGAGAATTAAAAAAAAAAGGCCGGAGACGGACGTTAATCCGATTTAATCAAGGAAATTGGCTACACAGGGCAATAAGTCGAAATTTCTAAGAATGCTCGGAACGTGTAAATCGAGTTCCCGTGGCAAAAAGACGAGTTCATGTTCCTTTTCACTGCACCCGAGAAAAGATATTTCACTTCGAACCAGTAAAATGACTTTACCATACAGATGATACGTTACAGGGTTCGTAGCAGTTTTATAGGAAAAAATTCAAGGGTTTTCAAGGACTTAAAGGCCCTGGCATAGCAAGTTCAAGGACCCAAAGCAATGTTTAGTTGCTTGGACAGAAAATAAATTCAAGAACAAAATCATTCATTCTATTGAAAAAGAAAAAAACAGGCATACACTGCCTTGAAACACACATTAATAAACACATAAACTGCCTTGAAGTGCACACTGGTTAAGATTAACAAGAATGTACTTCAGCGATTTTTTCAGCGTTTCAGCGATTGCGCAATAAATTGCTTGAACCTCCTGAATCTTTTCTTTTGCAGTTTTTCTAAGACTGTTTGATTTAACAATATATGTGATGTCATTAGCCGCCTCAGCTTTTACGGCACAACTGCGTGCAGCTGCCAACAAGTCCGCAACAGTTTTTGTAGCGTGAGCTACACTGGCCGTGGATGAGCAGTTTCGCGTGAGCGTGGATGAGCCAAGCTGCGCATGCGCGAGGAGCGAGTGACAACACAGCTGCGCAGCTGGTGCGCCGGAGCCGACAAGAAGGACGAGAGGATGATGAGGAACGACAGCCAGGCTACAGCCATGGAGAAGGAAAGCAAAGCCGCTGCTGAGCAGCGCAGAAGAGCGGAAAATTTGAATTCGCCGGATCCCGAAGTGGTAGCCTGGCAGTTAGCGGTTAACCAGAGAAGAACGAACAGGCTAAGGGCCAAGCGCGCAGCGGAGACGCCAGAGCAACGAGAGGAACACTTAGCTAAGTGACGTCGCCAGGAGGCTGAGCGGCGTGCTGCACAATCAGGGCATGGTCTGGGCTAGAGAGCGGACACAAGCAATACACGCGACTACAGCAATATCTTTCTCTCTTCCTTCCTCCATGTTTCTGACTACAGTGGCTGGCTAACGCGATATTGGATTGACTTGGATTAGGACTTCCCAGATGTGGCCAGACGTTTACTCGAATCCGCTAAGCCTAGTCCAGCGCAAAATCAAGGACTTTCCAGCACCTTTACAAGATTCAAGGGTTTTCAGGGCCTTCAATATGGAACTTTAGGAATCAAGGGTTTTCAAGGGTTTCAAGGACAGCTACGAACCCTGTGTGTAACACTTTGCTGATGTAAAATGACAGTGTGCAAGACAAGTGGAGGTAAAGTACCCAGGCAGGATCAACGTTACTACCCTTCCAGAAAACAAAGGCTGTGATTACGATACACCACAGCACTGAGTCCCGAGTCCCAAAGTTGTGATAGAAGTAGCAGAACTGCCAAATTAATAAGCATGAGACATACGACTTATATACAGACCACATGAGGAATACGCTAGCAATGAGTGCATAGGCAGTAAGGAAGAAGTCAGGCATGGGCAAAAATCAAAAGTACATTAACAGGTTAAGAGGGTCAATGTCATTAGCAATTAAAGATAGCATAAGTTACACAGAAATTTTGTACTAGTTCATACAGTACCTAAAATATTCATCATTAAAGGTATGAACAGTTTTATAGGAAAAATGGAGATTCCCACTGCAATGAAAGAGGAAAGATAGGCATAAGGTGCTGGAAGCAACCAGAAGGTACCATGAGGTCTGCTCTTAATGAACACTTACCCATTTCTTCCGTGGCGCTCCATCGTCGTGTAGAGATGCACGTAGAGTGGCCGATGCGGGAATGGACAACTTGCAAAGTGCGGGAAAGCTGACTTACAGGAAGATATTTTCCAACTAAAAACCCTCGTTCACAGACACGTTTCCGCTTCCTGCCCTGCTGAGCGCGAGGGGAGATGAGTCAGCAGCCCTGCACTGTGTCCCTCTTCGAAAAGGTGTGCGGGGCTGCACCAAAATCTGCGTGAACCTGAAGCCCCGCCGTACATTACCAGCTATAAAGGGACGCCTCTCCTCTTCCTTTTCGAAGAAGAATGCAAGATTTGAAGTAAAGAGTTTGACGGAAGCCCGTCTGGTCGGGATGGGACATGACGAAAAAAAAAGAACGGCACCGACCAAAAAAGAAAGATGGAATGACGTTCCGGCTCCCACACGGGAGCCTTGATCACAAGGCTCCAGTGTGGAAGATTGTGAACAAGGCTCCCGTGTGTAATCCGAAACGTCATTCCATCTTTCTTTTTTTCTTATTCTTCTTCTTCACCATATGAAAATGGCACATACCCACGCGGGGGGATTGGCCAAGGTACGGTGGTGAATGCCAAGGAGGTATGAGTGCAGGAAAAAGCTAAGTAAAATAGTAGAATGTTTGAAATCAGAAAATATGTATGAATTGTTGGTCGGTGCCATTCTTTTTTTTTTCCGTCGGAATGCGAGATTACCGTCTGCGTACGAGGGTTTTTGGTTGGAAAATTGTACAGGGCGCTCGCAGTCAAGCGCGCGCGCGCTTCCCAACCGGGTCAACCCACTGCTGCAGAAAAAGTGGCTAGCATACCCCCCCACAGCTCCTTTTTTTTTTACGCCGGGCTTTTTTTTTGTCAAGTAGGAGCAACAATACGCACAAAACACAGGTGTATGAGTGTAAACTGAATAGAATTTTTCTTCACCACTCTTCGAAGGCATTCTTTTTTTTCCATTTTTTTTTGGGTGGGGGAGGGGGTTGAGGAAAGGAAGTAACGCAGTAATTCCTTTCGTGTTCTTCACCTTTCGGTTTTTTATGTGAAGGAGAAGCTACATGCTGGTTTCACTATTTCACTAATGTCATGCGTGTGTCTGTCAAGTGGTTTGGCCGTATGTCGGACTCTCACTGCCTTAAGTTATTCCAGGGCGAGTTCTCCTCACCGCGGTGAAGGTTGCGTGGGGGGCCGCAGAAATTTTTTGTAGAAGGGCTCTGTCTCCTGCGGAAAGCTTCAACGAGGCCCGCTTACGCGAACAGAAGGCCGAAGGCTTGTTCTCAACAGGCAGGGCATTGCGTACGTGCCGAATACGAAGAGAGGGCCAAGCAGATGTGCAAAACAATCCAATGAAGACATCACGCCATGTACAGTCGTCCAATTATCTGTCTAGGGCGCTTGAGCGGTGCACCGGCGAGTACATTTGTGTCATTTACGAGTGGCCTAGAGCTCTAAACTTGCTTGTCATGCATTCACATTCCCATGGATTGTGTTTGACTCCTCGTGTCTGTAAAATCTGTACCAGGCACGCCAGGCACCGGCCACTGTAATAAATGCAAAAGAGAGCTCGCCGTTCGAGCGCTCCCGAAAGTGTGTGCACGACTCTACATACTCCTACGATAGCAACAGCTAGCTCTGACAACTTGCAGTATATATGGGTGGGTTTTTCAGAAGTGAACTTGAGTGCTGCACAGTGCGAAAAATAGACTTTGGAGGTCGTCGATCTAATTCGAGCTCCTAATAGAACTCCTCTCTCAGCAGTTATCTCTAGTCCTCATATCCCTGCCTCCTCCAGCGACCATGAAGGCACAAAATGTGTCTGCTTACTGCCGTCTGACAAAGTATTATACTACTCTGGCTGCATTTCAAAATTGATCTGAATAAGCTAGGATATATCCCTCGTAAGTTCAACGGACATCCCAATTCAGATGTCTATTTTCGGATTTATTCGGTTTTCTTTGCATGTCAGGGATTGCGTCGGAGATCGTTGATCATGAGGCACGTGCGTCCGGTCTGCTCCCAAGCTTATCCTTGTCTCATAATCATTTCTTTTGCATCCGTGAGCCCAGGCATGTGGGAGATTTGTCAGTCACTGCCGCGACTCAAGCAGGAAAATCAATTACGTGCGTAAGCAAGCTAGGCTATCGGATAAATTTTGGGGTAATTACGATAACTTAGGTAATTGTAACTAAGATAATTATCTCCCCGACTTAATGATGCAATCATGAAGACTCGCACACTGGTTTCATCTAGGACACATATATAAATAAATACATGTTTTTTTGCAGTTCCCAATACTCAAGAACGGAACATTGGGAAACTAATTATAACTTATAAGCAATGAGATATACCATGCTCGCGAGCAAGCGTGCGTCTATGCAATGTTTACGCTTTCCCTGAAATTTTTGTTCAGGTTTAATTGATCCCCCGCGTAGCACCGTATTGCTGCAAATTGACTTGAGCTCCGTACGTTATGCTTGTCATCTTGCTTCGTGAGTCCATATAGTGTTTATACTGTTCAAAGTTGATGAGGCTGCTGACGAGAATAGAAACATTAAGCCATAAAATGTTAATAGCCCTTGCCTTTCAGTTTTTTTTTTGTCGTCATTCAAACCTGATTTACACACTAGAGAGTGCAGTTTCAATTCAGCCTCCAACATATACGATTGAGGCGATCGGAGAACTCTGCCGTCGCAGGACGGGGCACCCCTGCGCGATTCCGCATGGGAGGGATATATATGTTTTGACTATTTGTGCCACCTCACACACGATATAGCGGCAACCACTGAAAACTTTGTCGACCCAAGTTCTTCTGGCATCCGCTATAGCTATTATGCGAAAAAAAAACGAATAAGCAATGATAGGCCGGGAGAAAGCACAGCTGCTTGAAGCAGTGTCACAGTGTTTCCCACAGTGTTTGCTTCGCTGCAAGCATCGCTTAATCATTTTCATTATTGATATCTCAGTTATGCCAGCGGCGTTATTGTTCGCTCGCCTGCTGGCGCAAAACTGTTTCATAGGACTGACTTTAAACTGAACAGCGAAACATATGGTCCCGCGCTCAGATCAAAACAAAAAAATAAGTACACCGACTGGCGTTACTAAAAAATGATGCCGAACTCCAACATGCATGCACTATTGCGAGAAAAAATGGCTGGAATTTGCGCAGAAGCCAAGGAAGGAAAAACCAAAGTGGCACCACTGTGCTGTTAATTTTAGCTATGTTGAGCCCGCATTGACATAATACCAAACTATCCACCGCGGTGCATAGTGCATTGTCTGCCGTGTCGCTTGCGAGGTGATGTTGCTTGCGAGGTAGTTAGCTGTACTCTAATGCACTGTAGCTGTACTCTATGAGGCGGGAGTTGGGCTGGCTGAGCACCGAGAAAGGCAGATGCGAAAATTAGTGACAACTGTTTATTGATACAATGACTCCAGACTGCCAGCGGGACTCGCCCGGCCGCGGGAAAAAAGAGTTTTCGACTACGAATAGCTCTGTGTGCACATACACAGAAGAGAGGCGACGGCCAGGCGGTCGTTTTACCCCGCCTCGAAGTAAACTGTCGTGTCTTGCTAAGGGAAACGACACTGTAGCCGAGGTACAACAAGAACTCGGGTTTATTGTCAGCCGGCCGTCATACCGCGCGTCCCGCTGGTCGACGACTGCCCGCGAAAACCAACACGCATGTGCTTATATCGAGATACAGACAGGCAAGGGGGCGGTGCCCAAATACCGGCACGTGGCCGTGAGTTGGCCGTTTGCTTATCGTGATACAAACACTACATAAACAACGAATTTCATTTCATTTATTATTCCCTTAAAGACCCGAGCGCATTGCATAAGAGTGGAGCAAACTCGAGTTTTCTGTTATTAAAAACAACAACACATCTATAACTTGAATGTATAAATGGGCGGCGGTAGTTAGATTGGTGCTGTGTTAACGTGTTTTATTTCTCCCTGGTTTTTTCCAGGACCAAAAATGTGTATTAGTGTTCATAACCCCAAATCCACTCTTCAAAGTATATATATTTACTTATTCGCCAGCTGGCTTAAAATTTGCGCCCCACTCGATGAAAAAATGGGCACAACCAAACAGACGGACGCAAGGAAGCAAAGAAGCATTTTTGCACCTCGGTGCTTGTTTTGTTGTGCACTGACTGCAGCATTTCCAGATGATGAATGAAAACAATGAAAATGTTTCGCTTTTAAAAATCATTTTTCAGCGCTAAAAACTAGTTCAAGTGGTTCATGATTCAAGCTTGCCGCCACGAGCTTGCTCACACGTGGCGCCTCCGCTGCTTCCCGCCGCCTCAGCTATCATTTTTTATTTTTTTAAATCAAAGTTTTTGTTTCTTTTCACTTAATGCCTCACTTGAATTAAAGCCCACGTACCGGTGTTGGAGACTCTCGCGCGTTTAGTCGAGGTGAAAGTCAAAGCCACCTTTTGTAAGGTCAACAACTATTTCTGCCGACTTTCGCGCAACTGCGCACCTGGGCTACACGGGAACGTTCGAATAACATCTGAGTCGAATGACATTCGAGGATTGGAATGACATTCGGACTCGACGGACTCCCGCGGTGCTACACGACACTTTCCAAATTCGCATCGAAAGCGACGGTCACACTAGTCCGACAACGACGCTATATATCACGCTCGACAGCAGCATGTGATAATAGTGAAATATCTGGCTTACTATAATATTATTTAATGGGACAAGTTTTTCAGGCCAACGACACCGACGAACCCGTTCGGCGGATGGTCAGCCTTGTCGGCGGCTGAGCGAAAGCACGGTGATGAGGCGACGATGTGAATATGTTCGCGCTTCTAAATGAGCGAAACGAACGGCTATATATTTGAAATGTGCACATCTGAAAACTCACCAGCGATAAGCGCTTGCCAAATTAATTTCAGACGACGACGACTCCCTTCCCTTCCGTGACGACTAGGCCTAGCGAGTCCGCAGGGCTGAATCGGCGGTTGTGAAGAGCGAATCACAAGCTTTAGCGAATACAAACGGTCACCGAGTGTAGTTTTGGCAACAGTGACCTGAACTAAACTATTGCTTACATCGCAGGGCACGCATATGATGAACGGGAAACGCCGGTGTGACCAAGAGTGCCGAGCCGTGCTTTACGGCCAGCAGCAGTCGTAGCCGTCGCTAGCTTGTGGATAACAAGTTAGGCCTTTTCAGTTAAAGCGAACGGTCGCCAAACATACTTCTGGAGAAAGTAGTCTAAAATAAAATGCTGGCCACGTCGGAGGTAGCCGGGACAAGAAGAGAGAAGCGCCGATCCTACGCGATGTCAACAACCCGGCTGTCAACAACCCGCCTCAGGCGTGCGATCGCATCATCGCTTCCCACACATTGTCGCACTGCGTAAACAAGCACGGGTACAACAGGTAAAAAAGAAAACAGATTTTTTAATAGAACTAAAGAGTAGATTGCGTTTTATGTCACGAAAACGAGCACTAGCTGTTCGTACGCAGCGATGTAAACAATGACTGCAGTCGTTCTCATCGGCGCACTCCTGGGGAAATTTAAAGTTGACGCGGTAAATGTTCATTGGTGTAATATCTTCAAGCACTCCCTTAGACAGAACACGAGCTATTTGCTAAACAAACAGTTGAAAAAAATTCAGGGGGCAATTGGCTCTCTATGCTGCAAGGCGAAAGCGTTTCCTGGCCACTGTTTGTTTTTATTTACTTTTTGTTTTTCATATTTTATTTTTTTTATTTTCTGCTCCTTTTCTTAATTTTATTGTTTTTTTATTTTTATTTCCACATCTTATTTTTATTTTGCTTTTATTTTTGTTTATTTCCGTATTTTTATTTTCCTTTCCTTGACTTTACTCCGTTTATTTTATTTACGAATCTCATGCATTCACTAGATACGCCTTTATTCATGCTGGAACCTTGAGCCTTTTAAGCAGTGACACCGAAAGGCGGACGAATCTGCCGACGCGTCTGTCGACACTCCTGCCGGCACTCCTGCCGACGCGTCTGCCGACACTCCTGCCGACGCGTCTGTCGACACTCCTGCCGACGCGTCTGCTAACGACAGTATGAGGCACTAAAGGCTTTCGCCTTAAAAAGAGAGCAGCGGGTATCTAAATGAACAGCCCCGGAAGCGAAAGCAGTCGCGCGACTTTGGGCGGTCGAAGCGACGGCAGCGGCGACGGCTATTGGTCGGTTCGGGCTGGCTTCGCGTTTCGAAGGCATTCCGAAATCTGGAATGTCTCCGCGTAGCTCCGTCGACTGGAATGTCGTCTGAACCGAATGCCGTTGAAAAACGTCGTAAAGCAGTGTTAGTTCGGCAGTCGAGACGAATGACATTCGGTTGGAAGGCAGTCGAAACGCCCGTGTAGCAGAGTGTTTCCTTCCTCCGTGCCGCGAAGTGCAGCAATCATACGTGCGCTAGAATTCTTCAGGCTGCTTGGAACTTGAAAACCATTAGCGATAGCCCTTCATAAGTGAATTAATGCGCTCTTCAGTTGCCCGCCATGACCAGTAAGTGGCAAAAGTATCGACGGCTAAACTGTGAAGTTGACGAATTTTTCCGGGAAGTTTCTTTCGCCGTTGAGGACGAACGTCATGGGTCTCCAACGACGACACGCGAAGGCCGCGTTATGAGTGCTGAAAGTGCAGAGAGAGGCAAGAGGCCTCGGGAATGCTTGGAGGCATCGACAGGACGGCTCAGCTCTCCACATATGCCACCCAATCTTTATGAGGACTCAGAATCCACTACTTCTGAGGACTCAGAATCCACTACTTCTGAAGAATGCTTGGACGCTGCAGAGGGTTCGTCGTTATCCGAGGATCAGTCAGATGACCGCGACCACCAAGCATTTGAGGGGCATTCGATGACCACCAGTACAGAAGCAATCCCCTCGGTGATAGATGCGGCTCGAGAGCTAGAGCACATAGCACGAAAGCACTGTCTTTCACATGTGGCCATTAACGACCTGTGCTTGCTTTTGCGCCGACTAGGTCATTCAGTGCCTCGTGACGCTCGCACTTTACTGAAGAGCGAGCGGAAAGTGAATGTGCAGAACAACAGTGTGCATTTTGGCCTTGGATGTCAAGTGGCTGAAAGAGTTGGAAAAGGTCTTCGGGATCCTGCGGGCGCCAACGTGGACCTCCACATCAACGTCGATGGACTACCCATATTCAAAAGTTCTTCAGTGAGCTTCTGGGTCCTGCTCTGCGCCGTGGCTAATGCAGTTGACAGTAGGCCCTTCGTTGTCACCATTCACTGTGGGAAAAAGAAGCCAGCCAATGTTGAACAGTTTTTGAGGCCATTTCTGGATGAAATGAAAAGCCTGGAGGCCTCTGGCATGGTCATCAAGGGCGTGCGTCACAGTGTTTCTCTCGCTGCTGTAATATGCGATGCCCCGGCACGCTCTTATGTCAAGTGCGTAAAGGGACATACTGGCTTTTATGGATGCGATCGCTGCACTCAGAAAGGTGAAAGGATTGAGCGGAGACAAACATTTCCAGTGTGTGCTGCTTTTGCAAGCCGCACGGATGACTCTTTCCGCAGAAAGGCTGAAGCAGGCCATCACCATGCCACAAGTCCGCTGCTTCAACTACGTGTCGACATGATCAAGCACTTTCCGTTGGACTACATGCATACGGTGTGTTTGGGAGTCACCCGGAAATTGCTACAGACTTGGGTGTCTGGACCGCTACCTTATCGCCTCAGTGCACAGCAGCGTAGCATTCTGAGTGCAAGACTTGAGGAAACTAGCCTGCCATCAGAATTTGCTCGCCAGCCTAGAACCCTGGATGAACTGGATCGGTGGAAGGCAGTGGAATTTCGGTCCTTTCTCCTTTACACTGGTCTTGTGCTGTTAAGGGATTTGCTAACAGATGACCGTTACAAGCACTTTCTATGTCTGCATGTGGCTGTTCAAATTCTTCTCAGTGCCAACCTTTGCACAGAAATGAACAGGTTTGCTTCAGACTTGCTGCAATATTTTGCACGACAATCTGGAAAGATATATGGACCAGAGTTTCTGGTGAACAATGTACACATCAAGTGCCACATTGCTGATGACTGTCTGATTTATGGACCACTGGACAATGCCAGTGCCTTTCCATTCGAAAACTGCTTGGGGCAAATTAAGAGATTGCTGCGCAGCAACAGAAAGCCTCTCGAATAGGTGAGCCGGAGGCTATCAGAGTTGGGTAATTCACCCAGAGAATCGCCATTGAGAGTGCTGCCAACAGATGTATCTTCTTTGAAAGCCGGTGTGGAGAAACACTCATGCTGTTTATTAAGCAATGGCCACATTATCAGTGTGACAAAGCTGACTCCACAATTTATTTTTGGCCATGAGCACCTTCATTCCAGGAGCTTCTTCTCTCTTCCACTTTTGTCTGAAAAGTTACAGATTTTCCGCACAGACAATGCTTCACCTCATATGAGGATGTGGCCTGTGGAGTGCTTTCAGTCCAAATGTGTGAAAATTCTGTGGAAGTCTGGATTTGTTGTATTGCCCCTCTTTCATCAAAATGAGTAGAAGTGGATCATTGTTATCCTTTTTGAGTTAGCTTGCCATGCTTAGTTAAAGCTTATTTTTGAGGACTATTCCCTCTCCATGATAGCTACAAGCATATCATGGTAGATGTGCATGAATATTCTCTTCTTCATAGCGAGCAGAAATGTAGTTAGTAGGAATGCATTTCGAGTGTTGTATTTTTGCTCCTTCATTATGATTGGTAGAAGTGTAATTTTAAGTGTCTTATTTTCTCTCTATGATGGTTGTATATTTTTAAATGTTGTAATTACTCTCCATCATAAATGGTAGAGGCAGCAAACCCCACGTTTATGGTTCTGTTCAAAGACTATGGCTACTTGCGTGCACCTTCCTGATGACCTACTCTGATGATAGTGGAGACAAAATGTTGCAAAACGTTCTCATAATCTTGGAAATGACTCCCCTCCTCTCTTAAACAGGGGCTCGGTATCTCATTGGTTTCAGCACATGCAGCCCTGGTATGCCTTGCTCCTGTGATGTGCCAGCGGCATGTTTGCACATCAATTAGCTTGCCTTGCTCAGTATCACATGCAAGGGTTCACGATGCCCTTTGTCTTGCTGCTTAGCTCTGATGGCACTTATGTGATGCAAGTAATGCTGAACGAGCTTCTCAGCACATTGAACCAACATGAATTTTGGCCCACTGGCCTTGCTACATACGGTTGCAGACATGTGCTTTGCCCTTGGAAGAAACTGTTGGGCCTTGGCCTTCCCACTTGCATCTAGCTGGTGGCTCTTTCATAGATTTTCTTCTGTGAGCGGTGATAAAATTGGTAAATTGATTTTTGAGGAAAGGAAAAGGCGCAGTATCTGTCTCACATATCTCGGCGGCACGGTTGTCGTAAGGGAAGGGAGGAAGGTAGGAGTGAAAGAAGAAAGAAAGAGATGCCGTAGTGGAGGTCTCCGGAATAATTTCGACCACCTGGGGATCTTTAACGTGCACTGACATCGCACAACACACGGGCGCCTCTTGCGTTTCGCCTCCATCGAAACGCGGCCACCGCGGTCGGGTTCGAACCCGGGTACTCCGGCTCGGTAGACGAGCGCCTTACCACTGAGCCACCGCGGCAGGTGATGCCATTGGAGGCAATGTGTGGTCGCAGTGTTAAGGCATTTCATGGAAGAAAGTAGCCTTTTCAAGGCTGACACTTGCTCCTGTTGTTTGGTAGACTGTTCTGTGCTGCCAGTTCGAGAATCATGTCGCTGTGATGTTTGTTGGTTCATGTTATTCTCATGCTAGAGCTTTCTTCAACTCGCCTATATTCTGTTCAGCTCGTCTGTTGGCAGGAGGGCGGCTTGGGCGCAAAGCTACGGGAATGATGTCTCTACCTCAGTTGACACAAATGCCACCCTGTTGTATGACGCCACCTTGTGTAGAATTCCAAGGTTGTAAATAGTGAGCGCAGTACATCAATGACTGCTGCTCATATTGAAGTACTCTTTGAACCTGCAGCCACTTGGTAAAAGCATCCATCGGCGTCAACTGTATGCCTTTCCACAAGCCTAGCAAACTAGTGTACTGGTAGTGTATGTCATGGAATTCATGGCTCCGTGACCGACTCATGGCGGAGTCTAAAATGAAATTTGAATCTTTTCTGCGTAATTCTGTTTGCTCTGGCATAATTTGCAAAACTTCTTCGTACCTAAGTGTACCTTGCTACCCCAAATAGCTTCGTGCACAGGTCTTAAAGGGACAGTGAGGAGAGGAGAGCTCTATTAATATTTTTTAAAAAGCAAAATCAGATAGTTCGGCATTTCATGGCTTTGTTGCCACTTGGCCGGCAGCGAGAGATGCATTTATTTCTAAGAAATATGGATTCGAAGTTGAAAAAGCTTTTCCCGCCGCTCTGATTCAAACTTGGGATTCTGTTATGACGACACCGGGCTAAGTGACGTGAAACATGACGTGCACATGACGTAACGCAGACTCCATGATTTCTGGCGGCCAGCAGTGCGGCCTAGCAGCAGCTGAAAAGAAAGCTACCGCTAGCCGCACGTTGAAGGCATCTATTGGCTATTGCGGCCGTCGCTACCGTCACTTTGTTTGCGTTTTCACCGGCACTTTGCCAGCGTTACAATGGATCCCATTCTAGAAGTCGTCAACGAAGTTCTCGCAAACAGACACCTTTAGCATACCGTGTAGATTGTTACCGTTAACGGAATACTGGGAGCCCACCTACTGCCGGTGAGCAGGCGGCGATTGGTCCTGATGCTGCAGGCGCGCGCGTAGCTGCCGAGTACGTATCGCCATCTGGCGACGTCAAGGAGATTTACGCATGCATTGGCTGCGCCTGACTGATTCGTGGCTTTTCGTGTCCTAGCGTTGCTAGAATAATTGGTTCTAGCAACACTGGTTTGTCCTATGACGTCATCACGCTTGTACTTGCGAGTTTGGCCTGTGGCGGCGATGCCTGTATTTTGGTTCTTGCTCATTTCTATGTTACAAGAGCTTTGTTGTCAGTATGAGTGGCGTTTTTATAATCAGGAGCTGTTATTCTGTCGATACAAGCCAACTTCAATTGTTCCTCAGTGTTCCTTTAATTGGCAGAGAATCAACGGTAGCTTGCATGAACCAGTGAAGCAGCCTGATCTCATGCAGCTTTCAGTATTTCTACTCCCGAGTTCCAAGTGATGTGTCCTCAATAAATAGCAAGTTCTGTCACTCTCCATCAGCAGGAACTGAAGCTGTTGCGTTTGGTTGCTCTGCTGTACCTTCTTTGGTTGTCAGATATGGCCTTGAATGTGCTGCATTTTTTTGCAGAAGCCTAGCCACAATATCTGGGTCAGAAGTGGTTGTGGAAGTAATTCGAACATTAGTATCTCTCTGTGAATGTGAGGTTTCTCGTTGCTATCTGACAGGAGCAACCTATTGTACACATCTGTATTCTGGTGGTTCTTTCAAACTTGGTGCATCAGATCATCATCATATGCTGAAAGACTCGAGCACAGTTACACTAGAATTGGGGAGAACATCTGTGGCACTGATTTTTGTGTCTAAGTGTGCATCTTTCAATGCAATTGTGAAGTAATCTGCTGCAAATATGATAGCCAGGCCTTAATGGTCAACTCGAGCATAATTGCACTCTGCTGTGCCTAAGCTATAATGCATAAGCAAGAGATGCTTATCGGCCAGAGTTGTCCTCTTGCAGGAGCACTGCACCCACACTGTAAAATGATGTGTTAGTTGCAGTCGGGAGTCATTTGGTCTCGCTGTAGTGTTGCGAGCACTACGCTTCAAAAGTAACTGTTTTAACCCATGAAAAGCTTTTGCCTCTTCACCTCCCACCTCTATTTCTTGTAAATTTGCTGCTTTTGTATACATTCTCTTCACGTTGTTATCATAAAAGGCGAACATGCCAAGAAGAGGCTGTAGGACATGCTCATTGGTGCGGGGACTAAGTGTAGTCACTGATCGAGAGGCCTCCAAGTTGGTGTTGCACAGGTAGCTGTTTTTGACCACTTTCTTATTAGTGCGAAAGCACTTGTATGCTCATCAACACTGACCGAGGATCTTGTCATCTTTGGATCTTGTGCCGTTGCCTAGCAACAGCGATGCCATGTTAGGTTAAAAAAAAATCAGATCTGTATCCACGACTGGGAGTCGAACCCGTGGCGGTGTGAACAGATCAGCTAGGCTATCACTGCAGCCGAGCACGCCACGTGTTAAACTGCAGAGTACTCTTGTGCTGTGCATTGCAAAACATTGTCTTCACCAACTTCCATTGGCGGCGGGAACTGATCAGATAAGGTTGACCTCAATCAGAGCTTAACTTGAGTCTAATAGTGTTGCCCGATGTGCCAGCAATCCAGCTAAGCAAAACCATCAGCCAATCGGCTGAACATATGCTTTTGCAAGTCTATTCTGTTTAACTATGTTGAAACCCTACCAATTTTCTCAAATACAGGAACTCTCAATGTGACCTTCTTGCAGGCATGGTATGTTCCGTCTTGAGGCTGTGGGCATCACCACAGTGCCAAGCAACAGTGTTGTCTTTGCTTTGTCTGAGCATTGCAGTCACGTCCAATGCCTGTGTTGGTGAATGATTGCTTTGTTAATGTCCACATGCTCAGTACTCATCACTTGCTGCTGCTATGCAGCCTTCTCTGCATGAGCAATGAAGCCCTAAGCCTTCGAGAGCATCAGCTTACACTCAATGAAGAGGCACTGCGGGAAGTTCTCTCTTCGTAGGCCAGACATGAACCTGTCGTGCAGCATCACATGTAGTTGGAGCATAAGGTTCCACATCATGGTTGTAGCAGCCATAGTTGTTGACGCAGCCCTTCCTTTAGTTGCTGCATCTGCTGCTTGCAATGTCCCAATGTACAACTCAAAGCCAGCTTGCATAGTGCAGTTACACATTCACTCACAGATTCAACGAGCAACTGGTCACAATGTTGGCATTCCCCCGTAAGCGCACTGTAATTCAGCATTTATACGACATTAATTCGGTCCCGGTTGCTCCCACACTGTACCAATATCTTGGGTTACATCAGACATCTCTGTCTTGGATAACCCACATAACAAGCAATATGTTCAAATGCCTCTAAAGTCTTAGGCTATCTCCAGTAAAGCCTCAAATCGGTGCCTCCCAAAGTGCAAAACTGGCTTATCAAATGTTCATAATTCCCATACTTGATTTCGCATCATCTTGTAGTCTTCATTTCAAGCAAATACTGCATTTCGGAACTCGAGGCCATCCAACATCATGCAGCCTGTTTTATCACTTCAGAACACTCGAGAGAAATCAGCATCTCTGCACTTAAGCGCTTCATCAATATCCCCACACTAGAGTTGTGTCACATGATCTCTTGGCTCAGCCTGCTGCACAGCCTCCTCTACTGCCAACTACGAGAGATCCACTGCTGGAACCACTGATAAGAATATCCCGTCACCTTAGCCACAGCCACCCTATAGCCAGCATCAAGTGCCACACTTTTCTTTTTTCCCAGTCGTGATAACCCTCTGAAAAACCCTACAAGATGACATAGTTTTTTGAAGCAATCGCAAGTAATTTGTGAAACATGGATATTTCATTAGCCTTACCATGAATCATTCATTGATTTTTAACTGCGTATACTGCCGCATATACTTTTTCCTGTGTTTTTGCCTTGCTTCGTGACGCCTTTTTGTGTGTTAATTTTTTCTTAGATCTCATTGTGTGTAGTGTCTGTGCTCACTGTTCCTGCGTATATTAAATACGGATTTGCACCAGTTGTAGTCCCCTCTTGTGTAATATGCGTTTAAGAATGAATGAAATAAAGAAAGTTATGCACAACATGAAAAGTGATCATATAACCTAGCCTACACCCTTGCTACATTCCTTTGCTTCATGTGACTTTGCTTCAAAGTATACATTCAGTAAAAAAGATGGTTGTAAGCAATGGCTTCCGAACAGTCGCCAGCCGTCATTTGTTGTGCTCGCACCCATGGATTGATTTTTAATGCCCAATCTCATATGTCTGTGCTATGTAGCTCAGTGAGTGAAATTATGCATTATTTTTATTGCATCCAGTAGTTCAACGTCTTGTCTCAGCCAGTGGTAACAAAGTCTTTTCTTTTGTTGCAACCTTTACGTGGCCTTTTCTTTTAATGTATGCTATGGTACGGAGACCATGACAACAAGGAAGGCAAAAAAAGGAAATAAATTGTAAATTGTGGGGTTTAAGTCCCAGTGTGGCACGTTAAAGAAACCTGAAATGGCCTAAATTGATCTGGAGTCTTCCACTGCCGCGTCCCTCACAGCCCATGTGTTGCTTTGGGTCATTAACCCCAGAAATAACTATTTTCTTTCTTTACTTTCCTTTCTTCTCATGACCTGCATGTCGTAACATAATCTGAGTTATACAGTTTGGCAGCCCTCTACTCATAATCTCGATGGTATGAACCAGGCTACCCATAGCAAAGACAGATATTTCTAAATGAAATCATTGTCAGGAAAGTATGCAGCAAGGTATAATCTGTACGTTGTGTACTGACAGCAGCCGTTAAGAAAGGGGGAAACAGCTGTTATCATTTTGTTGTTTTGTCAACAAGGATTTTTGAATGACCAATGCTAAAAGCTCCTTCTTCAGCTCTCCCTCAGCCGCCGCTTTCTGGAGGCTCCCAAAGTACACATCAAGCATTGTAGAAAGATACATACAACCAGGTGGCTCCAAAAACTGAAATCCTCCAGTTGCACATGCTCACAGTGCTTATTGGGTACTTTGGTATTCTGGTAAAAAAATGAAGTACACATGAACCAATGTAGTGAAAAAAAATGACTGCAAAATGCAACCCTCTTGATGAGTAATTTACGAATGAGCAGATGGAGTGAAAAAATGACTGTGCAGAATGGAACCGTCCTAATGATGAGTAATGTGCAAATAGGCTTATCTGCTAATTAATGTTGAGATTGGGGGTTGTGCTATTCCTTGCTATATGTGCTGCTTCATTAGCACATGTTCCAAGGAAAAAAAGATGAAGGCAGAAAGGCTGGTGGGGTCTTGGTTACTTGCTTTTGCCAGCACTGCATTATCTTTCAATTCAAACTTTTAATGTTATGTAATCTTGATAGTACATGTAATGTGTTGCAATAAACTAAGTAATATGTTAAATGTTCTCAAGCGCAATGTGCAAGGCATGCAAGTAACTGCCAGCATCTGCTACCTCGAACTGCTATAATGTATGGTGAAGTGGTGTGAGTTATGGGTATAGATTTTTTATGTTACTTATTATGTTCTCTTGTATGCTTCACAGCAATAATAGTGGCCGTATTGTGTTTTCGGGCGGCTTTGTTAATAAGGTTTGCTGACATGAACATGTAATGGCTTTCTTAGTATACACTTTGAGTCGGAGATGCCTTATCGAGTGTCGTAAAGTATGGCTAACACTGGAAGGTATGCCTCGAAGACTAATGCGTAGTTGGGAAGGTCCTGAAGGCACCTTTGTAATTTGGTGCTTTGGGCACTTCTTACTGCGCTTCTATGCAGTCATGGTGCGCCCGTAAACGTCACGAAATATATAAGGTAAGCAAACAGAAGTGATGTTTTGCTGTCACATTAAAAAAATTAACACTGATATGAAAATAACTGCCTCCTGAGCTGGATAAGCATTTTCAGTGTGTGTAGGAACGTTGGGCATGACTAATATATGTTGCACCTTAACAGCAGTCATAGATAAAGCAATGACAAAGAAATGGAGCTCTTGAGACAGTGTAGAATTCTCTAGCTGTGTTCGTTTTCCAATGACTTACGGGAGACTGAAATACTTTAACAACAACGAACGAGAATTTATTTGCAACTACACCAAAAAAAGAACACTGGCTGGAGAGCGTCGAAAACGAGAGGCTCGCTTCTCCGGGGTCGCTGAGTGTCTGTCTTTCGCCGTCACCGACAAAGCAATCGTCCCCTCTGCCCGTCGGCCCTGAAGCACAAACCACTGCCACACACACGCACTCCGCTTTCCGGCGGGGGAGTCGGGGGAGCTTCCCAAGTGACCTTGGAGCGAGCTGATGCCCCTTCCCTCGGACGCAGTGGGTGACCCCCCACCGTCGTGCCGTGAAGATGTCTTTGAAGCGCCTTACTGACGCAGAATCTTTAACAAGGTGTACAGCACAGAGATCTCAAGGTGACAGTCATTATCAGGCATGCTTCGGAATTTCATACAGGAAGCACTTTTCATCACTATTGAGCCCACAATCAATGAACTGCAGTGCCAGAAAAATTACAGCTAACAGGTGTAGTTATCACTCGTTGTTGCCTGTTGGCATCCTACTGTGGGTGGGGTACCCTCTTGCTGAGCTAGAATGCTTTTGATGGTTTCACTGGAAGCCTGAAAATGTATGGCCAGCTCACCATATAATTGCCTGCTGTCCTTGTCTATGGCTGCCATTAATGCCTTATTATCCAACACATATATGCCCGATGACTGTAGTGTGCATAACAAAGGCAGATCTCCCAGGCTGAATTTTTGGAACCAGTGCTTACAGTGTATTTAACTGCAGCATTATTCCCAAAGATTTAATGAATTCCATGGCTTTACTCAACTACAGACAAGGACGCCTTGAAGTGAAAGAGCAGACAAGCAGGAATGAGCCGTTTCAACACCTCCAGTTCGGTTCATTACTACTCGAACTTTCACCACTGTGAGGTTGCAATATTCATGCATTTGTAGTCATTGTTCCTGCATCCAACATCATTCTTTAAGCAGCTCAAGCAGTTAGTTTCATATCAATGTTCAGTTCTGTGGTGTGGTCTCTTAATAGGAAGAATTTTTTTGTTGCCTTGTGGGTTTAACCCATTTCAAAACTTACGACAAACTTTTTGGCGGATTCAAAAACACTCCATTACAGTGAAGTGAGCATGACTAAATTGTTTTAGGCAGGGTTAGGTAGGGTAATGAAATGAAAATTAAAAGCAGTTTGTTAGACCCTTAGATACTAGCTATCTATGCTAGCCCTCAAAACCATTGATTGCGGCTTGCGAATGTGGCATGTACAAGTACCATAATACAGTGCTGCAACCCATGCAACTAAGTATGTCCTTGACCTACCTAATGCACTTATGGCCGATATCTTCTAAGTTTTAACTGCTAAAAGTAACTGCCACCTATCATGAGGCATTGCTAGCGGCTTGGAGGGTAACCTATATGATAGGGATTTTCTGTGCCACCACAGGTAGCACGCTATCTTCATCTATTCATCTGTTATTTGCTCATTTGATGTGCAGTGATTGTGATAACGGCAGGCTTGATGGAATGTGAACTCTGCATGCCCTGCGTAAAGCTAATGCAATAGACCTCTCCCTCGTACGTGACATCAAAGGGGCGTTCCCACTGGGTAAAACCATCCACTTTCGCTTAATTCTGAACAGGTTTTGCTTGGGACGATCGCTCCCCTGACCACTTTCTTTTCCCAATTAGAAATGCCAATCGCTATGTGTTGGAGCCATTCTTCTTGTGATTATAGCCTTATATAGCCCCGTTGGTGCGCGGCATCTTTTGTTCATCGGGCCAGACACACAGTGCGCAGATGACAGGCCGGAAGAGGTCTATTGGACCGGCGCAGTTGTTGCTGGCAGCCGGAATTCGTCTACCTTTCCTTTTCATTCTGGAGTGCACGTAACTTAAATTACAAGTTTCATTCTATATCAGATCTATTTAGATTGAACATGGGAATGCTAGCTATTTGCCCACAACTGTCTTGGTTTTATTGACATGCTGATCAAGTGAGCAGCCCGTATACTGAGCCTGCACTTCTCCACTGCGTGACTTGCATTATCTTTCATGCGCCCATGCTCCACTAGCACCCACGCAGCTTTTACATGCGACGCAGAATACGCAGCCAGGCTAAATGTGATAATGTCAATGCTTCCGGCATACAGCAAATTAATGTACGTGGGACTATATATTTCGATAGGTGTCGCCCGGGCAATGATTGCTAAAATTGCATGTGATGTTCCTAGTCCAGAGTAATCTACACAGGACTTATGAAGGCTGCAGGCAGAAATATACTAGCTGTTTCCACAGCATTGTAATGGTGATGCACGGGAAGCCCCAATTGGGGTTGCCCGCACTTCACCGTCATGTAGCCCGGGTCTTTCATGCACATGTGCACACTGCATGTTTTGCCAATGCGTAGCCCACACTTAGCCCTTCTATATCCGATACGTAGGATAGAGGTGGGGAAGATGTGGGAGCGACAGATGTGCCCATGCGCAGCCCATGTATTTCCTACGCCGGACCCTTGTAGGCTGCAGGTGGGAATACTGGGTGTTTGCCCACACCCAGCCACCTTGGATCCGTCAGGGCACTGCGTGGGTAGCCCCTATTGGGGTTGCCCACACTTCACCGTCATGTAGCCCGGGTCATCCATGCACACACTGCATGTTTTGCCAATGCGTAGCCCACACTTAGCCCCTCTATATCCGATATGTAGGATAGAGGTGGGGATGATGTGGGAACGACAGATGTGCCCATGCGCAGCCCATGTATTTCCTACGCCGGACCCTTGTAGGCTGCAGGTGGGAATACTGGGTGTTTGCCCACACCCAGCCACCTTGGATCCGTCAGGGCGCTGCGTGGGCAGCCCCTATTGGGGTTGCCCACACTTCACCGTCATGTAGCCCGGGTCATCCATGCACACACTGCATGTTTTGCCAATGCGTAGCCCACTCTTAGCCCTTCTATATCCGATATGTAGGATAGAGGTGGGGAAGATGTGGGAACGACAGATGTGCCCATGCGCAGCCCATGTATTTCCTACGCCGGACCCTTGTAGGCTGCAGGCGGGAATACTGGATGTTTGCCCACACCCAGCCACCTTGGATCCGTCAGGGTGCTGCGTGGGCAGCCCTAAAAGGGGCTGCCCACACTTCACTATGATAGAGCCCGGACTTTTGCCCGCGTTTATCCGCGGTGGGACCTAAATTGGCTGCCCAGTCTGTTTAAGCCCATGCTTAGCGGACGAGGGTCCCATTCAGGCACGAAGTGGGCAGCCGAAGCGTTTTGAGCCAGCACCGCACCCACGGGGGACCCATGTGGGTTTATTGCGGGCAGCCGCCAGCCCTCATTGCCCATATCGGACCCGCAAGGGCCCGCCACCTTGTGCTACTGGGGACCCCTTCTCTGCCGTTGTGGGCAGGGCAGAGAGAAAATAAACTCAATTGGTATTCCTCTATCGCGAACCTCGAATCGTTAAACAGTTCACAGCACCGTGAACATCACTATCACTATCGGCACGAAACAATCATTTCTGGCGCAAATTAAAACATAAAATAATGCTATTTTGGATATCTCTTTTTGAGCTGCAGTAGAAATGCGCTGAGTATAAAAAGAACAGCACGAGACAGGACTGGACGATGCGCTCATCCAGTCCTGTCTCGTGCTGTTCTTGTTATACTCAGCGCATTTCTACTACAGCGCAAAAAATGAAATACCAGCTCTCCCCAGTTGTCGCAATGTTAGCTTGGATATCTCTTTGGGCGCCAAAGGCATTACACACTCGAGATACTATCTTGCGGTAGTGATGTATGCGTACAAAACATAAAAATCGCATGCTTGATTTGCGACGCTGAGCTTCTTCAAGTACGTGATAAAACAGGAATTTTCTGGCGTTACCGAAAAGCGCACGGCGTTACCGAAAAGCGTTTCTGGGCTTGAGTCGAGATGCAGTTCAAGAGCTGGGCCAAGTAGGTCAGGTTTTCGTGTGGGTCTGGCCCAATCAACAAATTATGGCCAGAGCAGTGCTCTGCAATGCGCACACCTGGGAACAGAAAAAAATCTGAGTCCACTGCAGCACTCGAGATCCCATTTTACGGTAGTTATAACCGAGAAGCGGACAGTAGTTGTTTAAGCAGTAAGCATTGCAACTCTTGTCTATACAAAATCGAGCCGTGCGGGGAGCGTGACAAGATACATTTGTCTATATTTTCAGGACTGGTAACGCGAAATTCGGTAAAGGATCTCACAGAACTCATAGCGGCTCATTGCTTCCGCGAAGGGCCTGCGCCCGTGACAACAGTGAACTAGAAAAGCAAACGTAAGATCGACGCTCCCATGACAGCGGAATCCTCTGTTCCGGTTGCCCAAAAAACACCGGCATGATGCCTTATGCTGCCTCGAACGCCCTCAGTAGTGAAGTGTTGCTTCCCTCAGCTGCCGACAACATGAAAATACGCGACCGACTTCGCTGCCGTGACCACCCGCCACTCACACCCAATAACAGCCACTCACGTCTACTCACAGCCACTCATTGCCACTCATGTCCACTCACGTCCTCTTATTGCCACTCATGTCCACTCACCTCTAATCACGCTAATCTACTTACACCCTCATCCATTCACTCACACTCACACTCATGGCCACCTATGCTGGCATCCACTGACTCGAACTCACCGTCACGTCCACTCACACCCATGACCACTGACTAGCACTCACACTAATGGCCACCCACAATAATATCCACTCACTCGCACTCACACTCACGTCCACTCACACCCACGTCCACTCACACTCACGACTACTCGCTCACACACACAGACGTGAGTGTGAGTGTGAGCGAGGCGATATGAGTGCACTCATGAGTGAGTGTGCCGACCTATTCCACCTCAGCAAGCGGCCGCTCTTAGACGACATATTATTTAACCAAGTTAGTGGGCAGTGGTCCGGCTTCTACTACGAACTTGGAACCGGCGATGTAGCAGACGAGCTTCTGAACGGCCCATACCAGGCAGGCGCATTCTTTTTCAGAAGTGCTTTACGCCGCTTCATGGCAAGTCAACTTACGGCTCAGGTACAAAACTGCCCTTTCATTGCCCTCCTCATCCTCTTGGCATAACACAGCTCCCATGCCCCGATCACTGGCATCACACTCAATTATGAAGCCTTTTGAAAAATCAGGGTCCATTAGAACTGGCTCCTTGCTCAAGGCTTGTTTCAGCATTTCAAACGCGTTCTCTTTTTTTTGGTCCCATATCACCTTCACGGGTTCCGACTTTCGAAGCGCGTCTGTGAGAGGACTGGCAAGCGTGGAGTAATCTTACATAATGCTGGTAATGTCCAGCTAAGAGTAAAAAGGCCCTTATCTCGGCCTTAGTGGTTGGTCGGGGGTAGTTTACGACAGCGGCTACCTTGATTTCTGAGCGTCTACGCCGGCCAAGCCCCACCACATGCCCTAGGTAAGTCACTTCGGCGCAACATAGCGGGCATTTAGCAGGTTTAACTGTGAGGCCGGCATCTTTCACTCTGCTTAGCGCGACTCGTAAGTCATCTACATGTTCTTCTCATGTGTTAGAAAAGATGGCGACATCGTAGAGATACAGGAGCGCGTACTCGGACAGACCATGGAGCACGTGGTCCATTAGATTGGAAAAGCAATAGGCGCATTTTTGAGTTCGAAACTCAACATGACTGGGCGGAACGTTCAAAATGGGGAAACGAACGCGGCGTAGCGGCTGGGCGCTCTGTAAGGGGGACTTGCCAATGGCCTCGCACGAGGTCTAGTATGGATTTGTAATTCGACTTTGACACTGTCTTCACCTTTTCTTCGCGGTTTGGTATTGAATACTATTGGTATTGAATATTGAATACTGGGCACGGCGGCACCATGAGGATGCAAGTGTCTAACCCGTTCGTGTTCACTCCGCAGATGTGGCTCGGCGTGCTTCTGAGCGCTTTCATCGGTCCCGCAAGCCCGCCTGTTGCTGATGCGGCTGCCTTTCACAGAATCCTGACAGCGCCAATTTTCCACTTGGTGGCTACACGATCCGTGGGATGTGCGCATGCCCCGTGGACAACGCCCCCGAGCTGTCCCTCTATATATTGCCCTCCGACAAGCAGCACAGCCACTGGGCACAGCGGCACCATGAGGATGCAAGTGTCTAACCCGTTCGTGTTCACTCCGCAGATGTGGCTCGGCGTGCTTCTGAGCGCTTTCATCGGTCCCGCAAGCCCGCCTGTTGCTGATGCGGCTGCCTTTCACAGAATCCTGACCGCGCCAATTTTCCACTTGGTGGCTACACGATCCGTGGGATGTGCGCATGCCCCGTGGACAACGCCCCCGAGCTGTCCCTCTATATATTGCCCTCCGACAAGCAGCACAGCCACTGGGCACAGCGGCACCATGAGGATGCAAGTGTCTAACCCGTTCGTGTTCACTCCGCAGATGTGGCTCGGCGTGCTTCTGAGCGCTTTCATCGGTCCCGCAAGCCCGCCTGTTGCTGATGCGGCTGCCTTTCACAGAATCCTGACAGCGCCAATTTTCCACTTGGTGGCTACACGATCCGTGGGATGTGCGCATGCCCCGTGGACAACGCCCCCGAGCTGTCCCTCTATATATTGCCCTCCGACAAGCAGCACAGCCACTGGGCACAGCGGCACCATGAGGATGCAAGTGTCTAACCCGTTCGTGTTCACTCCGCAGATGTGGCTCGGCGTGCTTCTGAGCGCTTTCATCGGTCCCGCAAGCCCGCCTGTTGCTGATGCGGCTGCCTTTCACAGAATCCTGACAGCGCCAATTTTCCACTTGGTGGCTACACGATCCGTGGGATGTGCGCATGCCCCGTGGACAACGCCCCCGAGCTGTCCCTCTATATATTGCCCTCCGACAAGCAGCACAGCCACTGGGCACAGCGGCACCATGAGGATGCAAGTGTCTAACCCGTTCGTGTTCACTCCGCAGATGTGGCTCGGCGTGCTTTTGAGCGCTTTCATCGGTCCCGCAAGCCCGCCTGTTGCTGATGCGGCTGCCTTTCACAGAATCCTGACAGCGCCAATTTTCCACTTGGTGGCTACACGATCCGTGGGATGTGCGCATGACCCGTGGACAACGCCCCCGAGCTGTCCCTCTATATATTGCCCTCCGACAAGCAGCACAGCCACTGGGCACGGCGGCACCATGAGGATGCAAGTGTCTAACCCGTTCGTGTTCACTCCGCAGGTGAGGAAATGTTACGTAAAATGCTTTCGTTCCAATGACCCCTTCCTATTGGTGCTGCCGTGCCTAAGTGTCTGCTGCCAAGTGGCTCTGTTCCTCAAAGAACTGCTGTTACTGGCCGGAGATGTGGAACTAAATCAGGGCCCCGAACTGTCCCAAATCGCGAAACAACTGAAAGAAATTGCAATAGATATAAAAGACATAAAAGAAAAAAGACTTACCGACATAGAAGACAAAATAGACGACCTGTCAGCGCTAGAAATTAAAGTCGCCTCCTGCCATGACCAGCTTGCTTCATTGAATCGCTTAGTTGTAGTGTTGGAGAACAGGATTGAAGACTTGGAAAATCGTAGCAGGAGGTCAAATCTAATTGTTTACGGCCTCCCAGAACAGGAAGATGAGACTAGAGAATCACTGGAAAGCGCTATTAATGAAAAGATTATTGCAAAAACGCTCGGACACAGCCACGTTGACATAGAGCGAATTCACCGCTTAGGAAGGCCAGCACCGAACAAAGTCAAGCCAGTTATCTTTAAGCCTCTGGATTCGCGACGCAAGGGTGAAATTATGAAAAACGCTTTCAAACTTAACAACAGCTCGCTTTCTCTTGGTGAAGATTTTTCACACAAAGTCAGAGGTATTAGAAAAAAGCTCTGGGACAGTTCCAAGCCGAACCGTGATAAAGGTGATAAAGTATATTTGTCCTTCACCAGGCTATTCATAAATGGTCAGGCATACATCTGGGATGATGATAAAAACGAGAAGGTACCATCACAAAAAAAAACGGCGAAGAAGAACCGCTTCGCCCCAGGACTCGCCTTCGGGCGCAGTCGAAAACCGGTCCCCACTGAGCTCAAATGGCATACTGGCCCGCTCTCCTACCTATTTGGTTGCACAAAATAAGCGCATTCACGACAGTAGGGCCCTTTCAAAGCCCGGGATACAGCTGAGAATAATCAATGTTAATGCCCGAAGCCTTGTAAATAAGGCGGACGAATTTGAAATTTTACTGCTCGAATACGATCCCCACGTATGCGTCATAACAGAAACTTGGCTACATAATAATATAGGTGATGACGCCGTTTTTCCGCCCTTATACAAGGTATTCAGAAAGGACCGGCCCTCAAGGGGAGGCGGTGTAGCTGTTATTGTCAAAAACCAAATTAAATCCGCCTTAATCGAAGACGTCCCCGATCTTGAATGCCTGTGTCTGAAGTTGTCATGCTGGGGTCATGGTTTCATTTTTTATGCGCTTTATAGGCCCCCCGACGTAAATGATGATTACCTAGTCAAATTACAAATCGGTATGTAAAAATACACTAAGAATAAAATACTGCTGATCGGCGATCTGAATCTTCCAGGTGTTGACTGGGACCGCCTTGAATGTATCGGCTCTAAGAAACCTGTGAATTCTGTCTATAATATTATGTTCACACGTGACTTGGTCCAGATTGTACGCCAGCCGACTCGTGAATCCCGCAGTCGTGATTCTATATTAGATTTGGCTTTTGTACCTCGTGCTCTCAGTGACTGTACTGTATCGGTTGAGCAAGGGCTTTCTGGCCATCATCTTGTGAGCATTGCTATACCTTTTCACGCGCGCAGCGTACGCAAACAGCAACAAGTAGGTACATTCAAAGATTACACGCGCGCTGATGATGCCCTCATAATACACCACTTGGAAACGTGCCTTATAGATTTTGATGGAACGGACGCATGCGCACTTTGGACCAAATTCAAGGAAATCTGCCATTATTGTCTATATAATTTTGTGTCTACAAAGCGCAAAAATGTTCATAAGCAAACGCCTTGGATGAATCGGGACATTATTCACCTGAAGCGCAAAATAAAACGACTGAAAAAAAACACGTGCAACCTGATCTGATCTCGGAGCTTAAAGAGGCACTCGCGGGCGCAGTACGCAGATCAAAAGATTACTACTTCAAAAAATCTCTCCCAAACTTCATAGAAAATGACCCTAGCAAATTCTGGGGATCTATAAGTGACACAAAGAAACCGGGTTCTGAAGTATTAGTTGCTGATACGTTGGTAAATGATCAAAGGGCCATTGCTCACCATTTCAACGAATACTTCCACAGCGTATTCACGGTGTCACAACCATACACACTTGATGCTGCACCTGCCTACCCCTCTGAAGCGAATTTTATTACTTATGAAGGTGTGCTTTCAATGCTTCTAAATTTGAAAACTGAAACATCGTCCGGCCCCGACAATATTCCACACATTTTTCTCTGTAAATATGCCGAATCTGTTGCCAAGTTTCTTGTTATTATGTTTCGCACCTCTTTGTTGTCAGCGAAAGTGCCAAGTGAATGGAAGACAGCCCGAATTGTGCCCATTTTTAAACAAGGTGACCGGCTCGTATTAAGAAACTACCGTCCTACATCACTACTTTCGTCTTGCTGCAAGATGATGGAGCATGTTATCGCCACCCGCATTAACGAATTTTTAGAGTGTAATTCGGTGCTAACAAATCACCAACACGGTTTCCGGAAAGGTTACTCTACCGTGACGCAGCTAGTATCCGTAGTTCATTCCTTTGCCTCAGTATTAGATATTAATGGTCAGATTGATGCAATCTTTCTAGATTTTAGCAAGGCGTTTGACATAGTCCCCCACAGCAGCCTAATATTAAAACTACATTCCATTCGCCTCCCGCGTATTCTTCTTTCTTGGATAAGTGATTATTTGAATAACCGAAAACAATACGTTGCTCTTGGTGAACAACAATCCGGCTCTCCTCCTGTCACATCTGGTGTGCCCCAAAAAAGCGTCCTGGGGCCTTTACTGTTTCTACTGTACATTAACGATATTGTACATTAACGATATTCAGATTAGACTATATGCTGATGACTGTTTGTTATTTCGCGAAATTTCCAGTGTTCGTCATCAAATAGACCTGAATAATAGCCTCACTAATATAGTGAACTGGTGCAGTCGTTGGGGAATGGCTTTAAATCCGGAGAAGACTGTTTCTCTCTGCATTACTCGTAAAAGAAATCCGATAAAACATGCACATATTCTTGGTTCATCCCAGCTTAAGGAAGTCACTTCGGTGAAGTACCTGGGTGTGACAATCACTCATGATCTGTCATGGAACGCCCTCATTAACAACATCTGTTCATCTGCGTTCAGAAAACTATGTTTCCTGAGACATAAACTTCGGAATTCCCCTCCCAATGTAAAGCTTCTTAGTTATCTCTCTTTGATGAGGCCAAAACTCGAATACGCGTGTGTAGTCTGGGATCCGCATACGGCATCCAACATAAAGAAGATTGAAAAAATACAAAGGAAGGCAGTTAGGTTTGTGTTCTCTAAATTTTCCACATCTGATTCACCCTCCGAAATAATGCAATTTCATTGTAATCCCCGCCTTGAGTGTCGTCGACAAGGTACTCGTTTAGATTTTCTTTCCCTCTTGCTCAACCGTAAGTTGGGACTTGACCCGTCATTATATCTTTTCCTTCAGCCCGCAAGAAGCACACGCCACTATCACACCAGCATGTTAGCACCATATTTCGCACGCACAAATCTGTTCAAATTTTCTTTTTTTTCCGCGCACAATAGCGGACTGGAACTCTCTGCCCCACACGGACCAACACTGACATATTTGACATCAGCCATGCTTTGTAATTGTATGCATGTTTCTTTTTCTTTTTTTTTCGCCATGCCACTTTTTGTTGCCATGTGATTTTTCTGATTTACTCATTCTGTACAGTGCCCGTCCTGCTTGGACCTAACCGTGGTCTGCAGTATGTACATAAATAAATAAATAAATAAATAAATAAATAAATAGGTCTGATTCCGGGCTGTCGCGTTTAGTCGCCGGTAATCAATGCACGGTATGGGATCTTTTCCCGGTACTTGCACTAGTATCAAGGTCGATGTGTAATCGTTATCACCCGGTACTATGACTCCCAGGTCGCACATTCCCTTGATCTCACCTGCAATGATTTCTTGCTGTACGGGCGAACAGCGATACGGCTGACTACTTATCGGTTCTTCACACGTTTACTCGATATAGTGCTGAGTAAGCGTCGTCTTTCCGGGATGATCCGAATACACTTTTTCGAACTCAGAAACAATCGTTCTCAAGTCTTCCTTCTGTGCTTCGCTTAGACGTGGTTCTAGGTTGACCTGTTCTAGCAGTGCATCCAAACCGCATTCCTTCATGTCTGCAGAGGTCAGGATTTCTGCAATTTTCTCGTCCGAACCAATCAAAATCACAATTACGACAGCGTGACACTTGGTGTGCGGTTTCATCAGGTTACTATGATGGGTTTTGTTGGGCCTTCTGCCTAGTTTAACTCCGTAGTTGGTATCAGAAAGTTTCGATACCACGTTGGCTGGCTCCTCCCACTGGACCTCAAGCTTATTTTTCTGAGACGGTCGCAGTATCGTTACTTGGCTGCCCACTTCGAAAGTACTCTTCTTTGCTGACTTGTCGTAGTACTCTTTCACAATTCTTGCGCTGTCTTCATGTGTCTCTCGACAAGATATTTCGTTTTTCCGTTCTTTTCAAGTAGGTTAAGGACGCACGTGACCACGTTTCGGTCTTCTTCATCGCCTTCCCATGACTCTCGCACCATGCGCATCGGTGTTCTTAAGCTCCGGCCGTACACAAGCTCCGCAGCGCTGAAGCCTCCTCTCTAATGGGGAGCGGATCGTAAAGCGAACATAGCTGCAGGCACGCAGGCTTCCCAATTGCGTTCGCGCTCAAAGCAAAGAGCTCGCAATATTCTTTTGAGCACCGAGTTCATTCGCTCTACTGGGTTGGACTGTGGGTGATAGATCGAGCTGTGTATGACCTTTATACAGCACCTTTCGAAAAAAGTAGAGGTTCGGCAGCTCCTAAGGACACTGCCATTGCAACATTGAATTTCCGAAGGAAATCCCACACAAGCGAAAATTGAGAGAAGGGCGTCCACGACCTGAGGAAAATTGAGCTCCTTCAGAGGTATCGCTCCAGGAAATTTTGTCGCGAAACACAGAGCAGTCAGAGTGTACCGACAACCGTTCTTTGACTCAGGCACTGGCCCTAGAATGTCAATTACCAACCGGCGGAAGGGTTCAGTTAGGATTGGCACCAGTTTCATAGGCGCCTGCCACTTGTCGGTAGACTTGCCTACTGTCTGGCAAGTGTCTCAAGAGCGCACAAAGCCTTCAATGTCCTTCCAGCAAGAAGGCCAGCAGTACTCTTGGGCGAGCCTAGATTTGTCCTTTTTCAAGCCGAGGTGCCCTGCCCACGCATTTTCGTGCGCCATTTTCAATACCTGACGGCGATACTTTTGTGGGATCAAAAGCTGTTCGTACTTACGACCACGGGAGTGAGCGTAATTTCGGTACCACAAGCCGGCTTTCTTGTGAAATGAAATATTCTTTTTCTTTGTTCCTCCTTTAGCACTATCCAGCAAAGCTTTTTCGAGCTATCTTCCTGCTGTTCCCGAAGTCGTTCTTTCAACCTGAGTTAGCTCGTGCCAACTGAAAGAAGCTGGGGTCAATGTGGAGTCCGCATGGCTCAGCGAGCCACTGTTACCTTCTCGTTGCAACTAGTTTTGAAACTGTTTTCAGTTTCGTTAACACCTAGTTCTCCGCTTCCCCGAGAGTGCTCGACTTGAGGTTCTACCGACACCGTATCTAGGCTACAATGCTCATCTGCTTCCCTAAGCGGTGTTTCACTCTCCGGTGCAAAGTGAAGTTTCTGCGAAAGCTTCCGCGCTTGAGATCGCGTAAGGGCCATGCATGCCATAGCGGCAAAGAACGATTTGCCTTTGTCCCTCAGAAGCTGCTCTGAGCTGTTCGAAAAGAGGTAAGGGAAATGCTCACGGAGGGCGCCAGACATGGCCACCTCGGTATTAAGCTGACCAAAGGGACCCTCAATGGTCACTTTAGCGATCGGTAAGCAAGCACATTGCTCCTCGGCAACTTTCTTTATTCACGCGCATTCTCCTGTAAAGTCATTCGAAGAAACTAAAGACGGGTGGACAACGTCCATAGTTGCCGCCGAGTCTCGAAGGGCTTTGCACCTCTTACCGTTCACACTAATCTCCTGCATATATGGCTCCAACAACCACATATTTTTGTCTGTCTCCCGAATCGTTGCAAAAACAATCTTTTGTCTACAGTTTGCCGCGATATGCCCTCCCTTTTTACAGTGGTAGCATGTCAAAGGCCTCCGTGACACAAACGCACGTGCGGCATCAGCGCGCTGCCTAGGAGCATCGTCACATTTCCTTAACACCTTTTGTTCTTCGCCCTCAGCCTCCTTTAAAGCAGACGCATCTTTTCGAAAATCGCGACGCGCGAACGGTTTCCTTCGATCACGCTTCCTTAGAGAAGCATCCTTTGTTTCCGCCTTTTTGATGCGTAATGCCATGCTGTGCTAGTTTCGGCGAGTGTAGTATCCCTCAGCCAGCTCCGCTGCCTAGTTGAGCTGAACCTCAGTAAGCCTATCCTGCAGCCAGAGCCTTACATTGTCCTGGATACAGCGGTAGAATTGCTCTAGCGCAATGCACTCTACAGCCTTATCACGATCGTCATAAACTTCCTCGCCCTTCAGGTCGGCTTTCAGCTTAAATGCAAAGTCAATGTGCGACTCACTGCCTTTTTTCGCGAACCGGAACCTTTGCCGGAATGCGTCAGGTGACAGCTTATATTTCCTCAACAGGGCCTCTTTGATCTCTTCTTAGACCTCGAAAGCCTCCTTCGACAAACGCATTATCACGTAAGATGCTTCCCCGGGAAGCAGAGCTAGTAAATTCTGTGCCCACAGTTCTCGCTTAATGACATTCCTCTCGCAGACATGCTCAAATTTTCCGAGATACTTTGCCATGTAATCGCCGATTACGAACGGCGGCAGTTGGTTTCGGATTCTTTTTCCGTTAGCCTGCACTGTCATTGATGCTACGCTTGGCGCCGGCGAGCTTTTCCGCAGCTCCAACTCTTTTATTTTTCCAATCTCTCGGAGTTCCTGTCGCTCTGCCTCTTCCCGCTGAAGGCGGTCTTGTCGCTCTCGCTCTGCGTCTTCGCTCTCACGGCGTTCATTGATCTCAGCCAAGGTCTCATTGGCTTCTTCAGCCGTTACGCCCTCCTTCCGTACGATCTCGAGGATCGCATGCTTTCGTTTCGCACGGCCTACGGTAAGGCCTAGCTCTTCCCAAATTTCGACGAGTTCCTTCACTTTAAGGTTCTCCATCGTGCACAATAGTCTCTTCCAGCTTGCCCTTTTTGAATTCCCTTGCGGTTCACTGCTATAGAGCTACTAGCATGACAAGCGCAAGTAATTCTTTCCAAAACCACCTTGTTTACTCCCTCTGCACCAGCTTTCGTTTCAAAGCACTCCGACTTGGCTCGAAACAGCAAAGCTCTCACCAGTGCAACACACAGCCCAAATACAATCACGTGTGCTAGAGCAGTCTGGCGAACTGAGGGGAAAACATCAGGCACTCACCGCGCCGAGGTAATTGACGCCGGTCGATCCCACCGCTGCCACCACTGTTGGGATTTGGGCATCCCAGCGCTTCCTCCGCCATTGGTTGTGGGACTCCGAGCCAAGAAACGGTCGAGGCGACGGTGAGTCAAAGGACTCAGAAGTACTTGTATTTGGGCGTGTTGGTTCATAACTATTGAGGAGGACACAGGGGCGCAACAAAAGACACGGACATGGAAGTAGACAGGGACGAGCGCTTTTTTTTTATTCGACGTAGACCCTTAATATACCTTCGCTTTACCTAAGCGCCACTGTGCGAATCACAAGCACGTGAGTACCAGATAACACCAAATGAAACCTAAAAGCAGGCGAATACAGAAATCTAAGAAAACCATTTCAGGTCGCGAAGTATCACAGATGAATCTCTGATGTAGTTATATCCTTTTTTTCTAATGTAATAGGCTTACACCAGTTCCCGCTCAATCTGATCGTAGCTTCTCAACAATACTTTACAGTCCGATAACACGCGACCTTATTCTTCCTGGTCCATACTTGGCAATGGTACAGGAGATGGGTGCCTGTTTTCTTTAAAGAGTTCTTGTGCTCCAGAAGGCGCTGGCTGAGGCAACGTCCTGTTTGCCCAACGTAAACCTTCCCGCAAGTGAGCGGGAACTCATAAACAACTCCTTTTTTGCAGGTTACGTGGGGCTTACGGTGTTTTACGCCACACTCTTGCAGTTCTTCTTTTCTTCTTATGCGTGCACACAGGCCGGACAGCTTTCGCGGAGCAGAAAAAACTACTTCTATTCCTTACTTCTTGGCCACTTTCTTGATGTTGTGGGAAGTTCTGGGATCTTGTGGGAAGCGCTCGTCGCTGTCTACTTCCATGTCCGTGTCTTTAATTGCGCCCATGTGTCCTGCTGAAGTGTGAAATGAAGTTTATGTACAACATGTACAAGCGCTTTGGCATGGTAGATACAAGGGCCAAGAGCACCACGGGCTAGCACAAAGAAGGGCATCGTCCGGCGGCGAGCGTAGCACCGGCGTGATGGCTCTTCTGCTGACCGTCTGCTGCTCGGGCGCAGCGCGGCTCCGTCTCTATAGCCGCCGGTGTCCGTTGCGGCAGCCAGCCGTTCAAACCCTCCAATCAGGTCACGGCACAGGCCACCGTTGAAATTGGACGAATGGTCGAGTGGGGCCTGGCCATTAAAGGCTTGCAGACTGGAAAGGGCGGCCGGAGAAGCGTCGTAGGAGTTGGAACCGACGGTGAGCAGGAGGAGGAGGAGCAGGAAGGGTCCGCGCCGGCGAGGTGGGATGATTCACGCTGCCAGCCGCGACATGTCCGATGAGAGTCTGGGCTTGCTTTGCGCGACGACGGGTGCATAGTCTGGTTTCCAGAGATGCCAGCGGAATATGGGCGCCAGCACAACAGCCCCCACGCTTGCTGCTAAGACGATGAGTGCCTCTTTAGCGTCAGCTAAGATGCCTAGACACCTTTTTGAACAGTGTCCGTAGGCGTGCGTAGGGTTCTCCGTGAGAATGAGCCAAGTTTCAGCGCACAGCCGCCCCCCCCCCCAACCTCCTTGCACCTATGCCCCTAGGGCATAAATAGAGTGCAAAGATGAGGAATGATTATAAAACATTTATTTCCATGTGATGGAACTGAAAAATATAGAATATGCTATTAGGCGGTAGGTTTTATTTTTTTTCTGCAACATCGGCACAGGAATGTATGGCATAGAGAGGATAAGCGCCTTGTTTTTTTATAATCAAAATGTGAACAAGGGAGGGGAAAATTCAGAGTGCTTGCCAGCGTTTACCCAAGAGGTCTTGTTTTCACCCAGACGAAAGAAGTCCTCTTGCTGAAACGTTCGCAAGCACCCTGAGGCTTTCATCTCCTTTGATAACCACGTGAGTGCCTGCAGAGGAAGGCAAAGGCAGTCACTGCGTCACTGAGGCATTCATGTAGCATCGCACTTGCAGTGTGATTTGCTTTCTCTCTAGACCCCAGAAAATGCGAAAAATTTGTTTTTGGTTCCTGTCACTGCAAAAAAAAAACCGCAGGGATTGCCTCAAAATGACCCGGCAAGTAAACAGTTCTTGGAACGCGACATTATTGGTCTTCGGCCGTTAAAAACGTGCTTGGCCACAGCACTGCACTGAAACAATGACGGAACAGGCCCGACGGAGTAAATTTATGGGGCAGATTTACTTGACGATTGGGGGCTAAGACAATTACGGACGGCTCGCAGCCCACAACCTTGTGCGCACGCCTATCACGGTGGCTGAGTAAGAATAATGAGTTTGCCTTGACAATAGTCTCGTATGAGGTCTAAAGTACCAATATTTGGTCTTCTTTGACCGTGACGTTCGATGACTGAACACATTGGAGTTAAGTGGCGGCTGTGAAAAATTTTCGCGGAATGCAAAATGGGGCATGTTTTTCAAACGACCCAGTGATTTCTTCAATCATGAGCCACAAGTAGAGGATATCCCCGCGTAATAACGATGCTTGGGGTAGCTGCCATTATCAGTCCATTTGCAAAACCTCCTAAGCTTACTATGTGTGACCAATCTGGTGGACGCAAGCTGGTGGAACGTGCGTCAACGTTCGGCCTTACTCTTCCCACGGACCCCGCACAACACACTCTCATTGGAAACTCCGTGGCACGCGACACGTCGCCAGATATCGCCTTTACCAAATTCGATATGCGTAACGTAACAACACTGAGGAAATCGTGATTAGCGACCACAGCATTCTTGCGACCACAATACGCACCAAACCTTTTACAAGACCCCATCCTAATGAAACCCTTCCTGACTGCACCAAATTCAGATCCAACTACACTAAGGCTACCCCGATAACAGATCAAGGTTACACTACCTGGTCACAGCACCTCATCTGCCAACTCGAAAATACCGAACAGCACGTAAAGCTCTCAGAGGAGAACCCGCCGATGGAGAACCACCTCCTTCACCTATGGGAGGCCCGGCACAGCCTCGTCCGCCGATGGCGCCGGCGGCAGCTTAATCGTAAACTGAAAATCAGCATCGCGGAACTCACCCAACAAGCGGCAGAGTATACTTTCCGATTCGAACTGGGTAGGCCGGTGCAACACCGCTGCTCTACAAATCTCCAATCGGAGCACGTGGCACCCTTTCATCCCCCAGATTGATCCGCCCCAGACCCACACCGAAACCCAAAAATATCTTCAACCAGCAAATCACACCTTCAGCGGAGGCAGAGCCACTCGTATGCAGGTTCTGAAAATGCAGAGCTGGATTGAACGTTCCAGCTTCACGACCTTAAAGCGGCCCTGGCCAAATTCCACCGAGCGAAAGCCCCGGGCAGGGACAAGGTGACGCTGAAACCTCTCGCTAATCTCCCCGAACCAGCCTTTGAGGGCCAGCTCGAAAATTTCAATACCAACTAGACGGGAAATATGCAGATCCGGGTGGACTGGAAGATGTCTCTAGGCACAGTCCTACCCAAACCAGGCAAAGCTCTCAGCCCCGAGAACCTCTGGCCCATATCTCTCACTTCTTGTGTGAGGAAGTTGATGGAGACCATGGCCCGGGAAAGACTCAACCTACCAGAAACGCGCAACGACTTTGCAGACACCATTTACGGGTTCCGTCCACACCGGTCCGCACAATCAATCAATCAATCAATCAATCAATCAATCAATCAATCAATCAATCAGACTGTTTATTTGCTCATTCAAGGAAACTTTGTACAAACTATGTGGAACGATAGCTTACATGGCTTGTATCCGGTCCAATACAAAACAGCATGTTTTGGGCAACCTCATAGGAAATGTGCGAATAATTTTTTCGACGCAAAACAGTTAACAAAAATAAGGCAGTTGTCCAGTCTTATATCAAAAAATAGAAAACAAAGCATTTGTACAAATGCATGAGGAAAATGCAAACTGATATTTCAACAAAACACATACAAAGCATAAACAAAATACAAGCATTAAATGGAAGTAGCGAAATCGCATTATTACTTGATTGCGCAAATAAAAAACAACTTCGAGAAAGTTTAAAATTTCTGGCAAGCTTTACTTCTATTGGCAATGTATTCCAGACCTTCGTCCCAACCGATTCGAATGATCTCTGACTGTGTATTCTTACGGAGTGGTAGGAGTGGAGTGGAGGGAAGAAAATTACGCAGTAAATGTCTCCCATATTTCATTGGCCACCCGTCAGCCGTTTGTAGAGGAAGGGAGGAAGTGTGAGTGAAAGAAGTTACACAAAGAGGAGCCGTTATGAATAAAATAATTTGAGGACAAGAAATTACGCCCTAACTGTGAATCCATGTCCGGGGATGAAGATGAAGAAGGAATGCCCAGCGAAACGCAGTGGCGAAAGACTGAGTTCGCAATTCGACTCAGCGAGTTCCACTCGGCCAGCCGTAGCTATCGTGTCTCTCCAGGCTTGAAGAGAGGTAAGCCACACCGAATTTTTTTATTTTATAGGCCGAAATAATACCAAAAGAGACGTCAATGTCGTCCTCGAGAGAAAAATATCATAAAAAAATTGTGTTTTCGTTCAGTTAAGGTGCGTAAAGCAGCGATAAAAAATTCAGGGGCACTTTGGCTCTCTAAAGTGCTGCAAGGCGAAAGCGTTACTGGCCACTGTTTGTTTTTATTTACTTTTTATTTTTCGTATTTTTTTATTTTTATTGCTCCTTTTCTTAATTTTATTGTTTCTTACATTTATTTTCACATCTTACTTATATTTTGTTTTTATTTTTATTTATTGTCTTATTAGAAGTGAGCTGCTGCAAATAGACTGGCGCGAAGTTCTGAATATACATGATGCTAACAACATCTACAATGTTTTTTTAGATACCTTCAAAAGATTGTACAATGCTCATTTTCCTGTTAAGCGACGCAAAAAGAGTAGAAAAATTCGAAAGCCATGGGTTACACATGAACTGTACCAAGAAATGAGAGCAAAAGATAACAGACAGTTTTTAAACACCCGCAACGCTGATGATTTGACCGTCTTTAAAAGGTATCGGAACCAGCTAACGAAAAAGCTGCGCACTGCACGTAAAGAGTACTTCTCGCGTTTTTTGGACGACAAAAATGTGCCGAGTGAGTTGCTTTGGGACAAATTAAACACGCTACTGCGTCGCGATAACCAACGTAGCTGCATTTCTAAACTAACAATTAATGGCAAAGTTTTGCATGAGGAGGAACTGGCTGATGCTTTCAATAAATTTCTTACAAGTATGAGTACTCCACGCAGTTCCTCAAATGCATGTCGGTATATCAGCACGCGGAATGAAAAATCAATATTTCAACAGCCAGTGAACGAACAGGAAGTAATTTCAACAATAAAAAATTTAAAAAACAGCACCAGTGGGGATATCGACGAAATTCAAATAAAACCAGTAAAGTATGTCGCAGATGTCATAGCACCAGTTCTAACGCATATCTTTAATAAATGTCTGACGACATCGACATTTCCGGTGAAAATGCAAACTGCAAAAGTAGTAATGCTTTTTAAAAAGGGAAGCCGAAATGAATTGGGCAATTACCGTCCGGTGTCTATCTTACCTATATTTTCTAAGCCTCTTGAAAAAATAATTCACTGTAGGCTTGTAAGTTTTGCTGACCACTGCGAATTAATAACAAAACACAAGTTTGGGTTTAGGAAGAATATGTCTACTGAATTAGCTCTGCTTCACCAGAAAGAGTAAATTTTAACGCAGTTTGAAAGCAAGGCAATAGTAGTCGGCCTATTTGTCGATTTTTCCAAGGCATTCGATTTGGTGAACCATGATGTTCTGCTGCAGAAGTTGGACTTTTACGGTATACGAGGGTGTGGATTACAGTTATTACAATCATATTTATCCCATCGATGTCAAGTAGTCCAAATAAACAACTCGCGATCACCAGTCCTGCCACTGCTTTGTGGTGTCCCACAGGGCAGCATATTGGGCCCCTTGCTATTTAACCTGTATATTAATGACATTGTTAACATTAACCGGAACGCCAAATTTATCATATATGCAGATGATACTAGCATATTTTTTTCTGGTAATCACATCGATAAACTCATCACTGATTGTAACGACACCTTAGTCCAACTGCAGCAATGGTCCTCATCCAATTACATGAAGATTAACGAAAATAAAACAAAAGCAGTTGTCTTCCGGCCGAAAAATAAACCTGTTCCTCCTCATGCTGATATTGTTTTAAACTCTCATCCTGTTGACATTGTTGACCATTTCAAATGTCTTGGTGTGATATTCACTGCCAATATGTCCTGGGAATCTCATGTGAATTTTGTATTAGTGAAACTTGCTCGAATAACCGGTGTAGTTGGTCGTCTCCGATATATGCTTTCTACTAAAACAAAAATATTGGTCTATAATTCTCTTTTCTGTTCACACGTCAACTACTGCCAGCTTGTGTGGGGCACAACTACATTCTCTAACACACAAAAAATATTCCATATGCAAAAACGGTATCTACGTCACGTGTACAATGCTGGCTACAATGCAACTACTGCAGAATTTTTTCACAGTGCTCATGTTATCACAGCCCACAAGCTATATCGTTACCGTTTGAGTGCTCGGTTTAAATATGAAGTGAAAAAAATATTCACAGCCTGGATGCCTTGGCACATTTAGAAGGAAATGCGAAATGTTATCAGACTAGACAAGGAGAAAACTGGAAGGTTGCTGTACCACGCTTGAATTCTGGTATGGAGCGATTGTGTTATTCTTTGCCATCTCTGTTAAACTACTATCAGTCACTGAATTTTGATTTATTTAGTTGTTCCACTCTTAAACTTAGAGACATGTTTGCCGATTGACTAACCTGATTTTATCTATTCTGATGTTTGTTTTACCTAGCTCAGGACTTTTTTCCTTTGTTCTGCACTGATGAAGTGTCTTGATTTGTTTATTGTTTTTTCATTATCTGGTGCTGTCTACACGCTGCCTTATATTTGGGGCTGCGGACTCGTCAAGTTGCCAAGTGGCAGCTTTTTTTCCGTGGCCCTCCATCTGTAGCACCGATGGAAATAAAGATTTGATTTGATTTTATTTTATTTTTATTTTCTTTTTTACTTTACTCCTTTTATTTTATTTATGAAGCCCATGCATTCACTAGATGGGCCGTCTGAGCCTTTAAGCAGTGACACCGAAAGGCAGACGAATCGGCCGACGCGGCTGTCGACACGGCTGCCGACGCGTCTTTCGACACTCCTGCCGACGCGTTTGTCGACACGGCTGCCGACGCGTCTGTCGACACGGCTGCGGACGCGTCTGCCGACGTGTCTGTCGACACTCCTGCCGACGCGTCTGCTAACGACAGTATGAAACATTAAAGGCTTCGCCGCTGTGGCTCAGTGGTTATGGTGCGCGGCTGCTGACCCAAAAAACGCGGGTTCGATCCCGGCCGCGGCGGCTGGAATTTCTTTGGAGGAGAAATTCTAGAGGCCCGTGTATTGTGCGATGTCAGTGCACGTTAAAGAACCCCAGGTGGTCGAAATTTCCGGAGCCCTCCACTACGGCGTCTCTCATAGCCTTAGTCGTTTTGGGACGTTAAACCCCATAAACCAACCAACCATTAAAGGCTTCCGCCTTAATATGATATAAACAGGTAGGCGCTACCTCAATTGGTTCTTGTGAAAGGTGCACCAAAACATGCCCAAACTTACATGGGAAAACTATGGCTTACCCTGCCCCTTTAACTACGGGGCATCAGCGTCTCCCACTGCCTGATCCAAACCCTTATTTCAATCTGGCTATTACTTTTCGGTAGATCTATCTGGTGGATCAAACCGCTCACAGCCAATACCCACCCCCCTCTAAAGGCCTCAAGAAAGCGAAGGAGCGTTGGCGTCTTCGCCCCTACACCAACACGGTACTGTGCCGGGCAGTGCTTAAATATTAAAATTCGACCACTTCGGGTGAGTGTCCACACTGTGTGGAAGTATTTTTGGACCGATATCACATGGTGTGGGCATGGCCTGCCAATCCTGCTTTCCCACCCCACGTCACCCGACAGTACTGGGAGGCTCCCTTGCTCGGCTGCTGAACTCCCCAGGATCAACGAGCCCTGGTGACAAGAGCCTAGGCCGCCGCGTAGGCCACGCCGGTGACAGACTTGAGATCCCTCCTACTGAGTGTGTGGACCAGTCCCTTATAACTCGCTCAAAGCAAAAAGTGTTTTTGTAAACAGTACAAATAAATGTTTTACATCACCACTTTGGTTGTGCGAGACGAGCACGCTAATCACTCCGACCCGCCAGCTCGACGGTTTCGATTGAACGAAGGTGCGTCTCGAGAATACGGTCTTGTCTTAGAAGGGTGCTTTAGAGACATGTACTGTGGTGTATATTAGTAATTATGATGTGAACGCTATGCCGTCACTAGGGTGAACGCTCTGTCTTCACTAGGGCGAAGGCCATGTCTTCACTACGACGAACGCCATGTCTGCACCACGGCGAGCGCCAAGCGCACGCTCCTCACGCTTTCCCTCGTCCCTTCCTCCTCTTCTTACTCTCACCCGGTCACCTATATAAGGTGGCTGATCGGGATGAATAAACGCCTCGCTTAGGCGAGCGCGGCTTCGGCCGCTTATCTGTTTTTTCAGCAGCGTCCGCTCTGGCGGACGCAGTTGTTGCTGCGACGCGCGTCTTTTCTTTCCTTTTTCTCTTTCCTCTGATCTTTTAGCTATCCTCTATCTGCATGTGGCAGCGGTGGTGGCACGGTTCGAGCCAGTAGGCAGGCCCGTGCAATTTCCATTTCATGCTTCTCTCAGTGGCAACAACAACAACATGAATAAACGCTCTTTCTATCCCCAGCGTCCGTTTGTGCTCCATGGAAGCACGGCACGCGCAATGCGCGTACGAGCCTTGTAACAGTGGGTGGTGGTGGTGAAAACTTTTATTTTGTGAAAAAGAGTTTGGGAGCCACAGAGTGGCCCCGCTACATGGTCGGCGACCCTAGTCCGGGACACCGCATGACGAGGCCCCGTCTCTCGCCCGTTTCACCAGAGCCCTTTGGGACTCAAGCGAGGAGCAGTTGAGGAGGCCTGTCTCCCGTGCCTCTCTGGAAGAGGTAGGGGAAGGGGGGAGGTGGGGATTTTGAGTACATGCCCACACCATGTGGAAGATATCACAGGTCTCCCCACAGTGTGGGCATCGCCCATCCGTGTTAGGATCGTAATGTTTTATTATTGCAGGACAGAGTAGAGTACCTGTCTGCAGGCGCCTTAAAGTTCGCTCCTCCGTCTTACTCAGCCCTTTTGCAGGAGCCGGAAAAAAGGCGGTGGTTGTCGCTATAATGTGTTAGTATTTTCCTGAATCGCAGCAGCGGATGGTTAGTCTCCGAGCCAGAAGAGCTGGGCGACGAGCGCAAAGCGAACCCACGAGGAGTGCCAACCTGAAACGTCGGTCAAGGCTGAGTCGCTGGACACAACCACCTCGGCCATGGCACATCACCAGCTTCCCGAGTATGACGAACGCTGTGACAACTGGAGAGCCTATCTGACGAAAGTTGAAGGCTACTGCGAAGCAAATGGAATAGAAGATTCAATGAGGAAGAGGGCATTGCTCATATCTGCACTGAGCACAAGCACAGTAAAAGTACTTTCAGGGACAGTTGCACCGAAGAAGCCTAATGCGCTGAAGTACGAAGATGTAATTGAAGTCCTAAGTGCGTATTTTGATCCAAAACGCCACGAAATAACGGAGAGATTCCGCTTTTTCAACCGGCGTCAGCTGGAAGTTGTGTCTGTTCGTACATTCATTGTTGAAGTTCGCCAAATAGCGGATGGGTGCAACTTCGGAGGCGTGCTCGACAGAATGTTTCGCGACAAGATAGTATACGGCGTCAGGTCTAGTGCTCTGCAAAAGCAGTTGCTGGCGAAAACAGACCTTACCGTGAAGGAAGCCGAAGCGATAGCGCTTAGTTCTGAGGCAGCAGAAAAGGACGCTAACGCGATTTCTTCGGACTTGACGGCCGTAATGAAGAGGAACGCGCGGACACGTACCTGCGAGGAGCCGGTATTAGAGTGTGGACTGTGTGGAAGCACGAAACACAATGGAAAGGCGTGTAGCTGGGTGAAAGCTCGATGCTACCGCTGCGGCAGGTTCGGGCACCTTGCGAAAAATTCCTTAGCGACGTCAGCAAGGAACGCCAGAAAATCCATGCTCAAAGCAGGTCAAGCCAAGCTTGAAATGTTAAAGAGGAAGCATTGGATGACGCAGCCGACAGCATGCACAGCTGGACTTTGGTTGCGTCTCAGAAGTCTCAGTTGGAACCTCCGATTCCGATTCACGTGGTGTGACAGCAATATGCCGATGATTGTCGATACTGGTTCAGCTGTGTGTGTTGTGCCTAGGCAACGTTTTGAACAGCACAAGAAAAAGTGGCCACCATAGTCACCGTGCAACCTAATACTTTCCTGTTACCTAGGGACCTTGTCAGTTCTGGGGCAGTTGGATATGCCTGTCTATTACAACGGGACTGCCGTCGAGGGCTCAATAATTTTTATCGGTTTCCCAGGACCAAGCCTCTGCGGACGCGACTTGATATCTAAAGTCAGCAACGCAGGGTCCTCAGTCCTCAACATCGGGGCAAAGCTGGGGGCGAAGCTCAGGGCGCCCCTCGGGAATAACTGTGCATAAACCGTGGGCGTTGTGATCTCGGACGTACAAGACGTCTTCAGCACAGAATTGGGCCTGATTGACGGACAACCAGTGCATCTTAAACTGAAAGAAGGAGCCATACCAAAATTCTGTAAGGCCCGTTCTCTTCCATTTGCTTATCGCGACAAGGTATCCAAAGAGATTGAAAGGCTGGGAACCATCGGAGTGTTGTCTCCTGTAAAACACGCAGAGTGGGTTACACCAGTCGTGCCAGTACTAAAAAACGATGGCACCGTTCGCATCTGCGCAGATTTCAAAGTAACCCTAAACCCTGCATGTGAGCTGGAGGAATACACGCTACCTGTCATTGATGACATTTTTGCGTCTTTGAATGGCGGCGAGCAATTCAGCTCGCTAGACCTGCGTGACGCCTATAATCAGATCCCTCTCGATGACCAGTCCAAGAAATTTTACGCTATCAATACGCACCGGGGGTTGTTGTGCTACAACCGCTTGCCTTTCGGTAAAGCTTTCGCGCCTGCAATTTTTCAACGAAAAATCGACAATGTTTTGCAAGGGATATCAGGTGTCCAGGCTTACCTCGACGATACACTGATATCGGAAAAACACGGTGGCACCGACACATTAAGGCTGGTGCTCCGCACAGACTGGGCATGGCAGCATCGACAGAATGCGGAGCACTTTCCCTTTGTCTTCCTTGTGCAGCTATGTGCCCTTCTTGCATGCTGCAACGTTGGCTGTCTGGACATCAGCGTGCTGAACCTCTCTGCGCATGTCCATCTTTCAACGCATCAAGACATGGATCAAGAAATACTCCCACTAGCATTGGAATCTTGGCATCCCTGTCATCATTCTTCGGCAACACGTGCTGATTGCCAGGAACCCGGACTGCAGGGGGCGTCACAGTGCACTCAAGCTATAAATGGGACTCACGCTCGTTTTGCAACCACTGGGCATGGCAGCATCGACAGAATGTGGAGCACTAATCCGTTTGTCTTCCTTGTGCAGCTATGTGGCCTTCTTGGATGTTTCAACGTTGGCTGTCCGGACATCAGCGTGCTGAACCTCTCTTCGCATGTCCATCTTTCAACGCATCAAGACACGATCAAGAAATACGCCCACCAGCATTAGAATCTTGGCATCCCTGTCATCATTCTTCGGCAACACGTGCTGATTTCCAGGAACCTAGACTGCAGGGGGCATCACAGTGCACTCAAGCTATAAATGGGACTCACGCTCCTTTTGCAACCACTGGGCATGGCAGCATCGACAGAATGCAGAGCACTAATCCGTTTGTCTTCCTTGTGCAGGTGAGCAAAAAGTATGGAAAATGTTTTCGTTCTAATGACCTATTCCTGTTGGTGCTGCCGTGCCCTCGGCTTTGTTGCTTGCTACAGGTTTTCACATTCTGTCTGAGGAAATTATTGTTAGCCGGTGACATTGAATCCAACCCAGGCCCTGACATGACCCGAATTTTACAACAACTTAATGATATTGCAGTTGACATAAAAGACATGAAAGAGAACAGATTACTTAACATAGAGAACAAATCAGATGCCCTGTCCAGGCTTGAGAGCCGAGTAACGTCCTGCCAAGAACAGGTTAGTTGTATGAGTACAACGATTGAAAGGCTTGAAGCAAGGCTTGAGCAGCTTGAAAATTATAGCCGGAGGTCAAATTTGATCATATATGGCATCCCAGAAACTGAAGAGGAAACAAATGAATCGCTTGAAGAAACCGTAAACAAAGACATTTTTCATGATATTTTATGGCTAGATCCTATCCCTATTGAGCGGGTACATAGGTTAGGTAAACCGGCAATTGACAAAACACGTCCTGTAATCCTAAAGCTTCCAGACAGTAGGCATAAAACTGTGATACTCAAGAACAGAAAGAAACTAAAGGGAAAAGATTATTCAATTGGCGAAGACTTTTCAAAGAACGTTCGTGAACTAAGAAAGAAACTATGGGATAGCGCGAAGCCGAACCGAGATAAAAAAGAAAGGGTTTCCTTGGGTTTGATAAGTTATACATCAATAATATTCCTTACGTTTGGGACTGCGAAAAAAATGATAATGTGAGGGTTCAAAAAAACGACGGGATCGGCGCAAGTCGGCCCGTGACGCGAAGTTGTACGCAGTTGCGAAACCTCTCACCAATGAAGTGAGTGGTTCATTTACCTCAGCTTATTTCTTCACTAAGACAGATAGCTTGTCTTGCCATAGTAACACGGGCCAGTCTAGTATAAAAAGCTTGAGAGCAGTTAACATTAACGCACGCAGCGTTGCAAACAAGAAAGACTCGCTTGAACTTAAACTGCTGGAGTTCGACCCACACATATCAGTCCTGACTGAAACTTGGTTACATGACGACTTAGCAGATGACCTGGTATTTCCTCCTCATTATAAAGTCGTTCGCAAGGACAGGACCTCAAGGGGTGGCGGCGTAGCCATTCTCTGAAAAGACTCTGTAGAATGCGACCTTGTATATGATGTTCATGACCTTGAATGCCTTTGCATAAAAATTTCTTGCTGGGGTCATTCTTTCATCCTGTATGCTTGCTACAGGCCACCAGATGCCACACCCGACTATCTTATTAAGCTACAACATCACCTGTCTCATTTCCAAAATAAGAAAATACTGTTAATAGGTGACTTCAATCTGCCAGATGTGTGCTGGGACCGCTTACAAGGCGGTGCTAAATCTGGGAGCAGTGCAGACGTTCTGTTTGATGTCATGCTTGCTCATGATTTAGCTCAAATTGTAAATCAACCTACTCGTGTACAAGGTACATCTTCCTCTATACTAGACCTAGTTTTTGCTAGCCGTCAATATTCTATGCATACTGTATCGGTCGAAACAGCCATTTCAGACCATCACCTCGTAAGCGTATCGATAGATTTAGTTAAGTCCCCTTACCACAACAAAAAAGCCAGTCACGTACGTTGTTTCAAGGATTATTCTAGCGCTGATGATGCCGCAGTGATTGAACATATGGAAACTTGTTTATCGAGCTTCGATGATAAAGATGGTGTCTGCAAGCTGTGGGAGCGATTCGTCGAAATGTGTCGATATTGTGTAAATGCCTTCGTTCCAAATAAACGCAAAAAAATTCACAAACGCACACCTTGGATGACGCGGAAGATTATTGAACTGAAGCGAAAACTAAAAAGATCTAAGAAAAAAAACCGCCAGTTAAGTCAGATTGAAACGCTTAAAAATAATCTTCAACGTGGGGTTCGTGAGTCAAAAGACTTGTACTTTAACACAACGTTACCCAGTTTTGTTAAAAATGACCCAAGTAAATTTTGGAACTTCCTGAGTGACAGCAAGAAACATATCTCAAAAATAACAGCGGAGGGAGATACTTTGACTGATCCGATTGACATTGCACGCCATTTTAATTCTTTTTTTCACAGCGTATTCTCTGAAGCAGGTGTACAAACTGTACAAAGTGCGTCATATTTTCCTGTACCGGAGGTTGACTTTGTTAGCCTCCCTGGTGTATTTGCTTTGCTTTTAGAACTGAAACCTAAAACTTCTTCTTGTCCCGATAATTTACCAAATGTATTTTTGAGACGCTATGCCGAAATAATTGCGAAGTTTCTTTTTGTGTTGTTTAAAAAATCTCTGCTGTCATCAAAACTTCCGGTTGAATGGAAGACTGCTCGAGTTATTCCCATCTTTAAAAATGGTGACTGCACATTACTACAAAATTACCGTCCTATTTCTTTAACTTCCGCATGCTGTAAAATGCTCGAACATATTATTGCTAAACATATTAACAAATTTCTTCAAGAACACTCCATATTAAGCGACTTTCAGCATGGGTTTAGAAAGCGCTATTCTACAATAACACAATTGGTTGCAATAGTACATACTTTTGCTAAAACACTGGATATGAATGCTCAAATAGACACCATATTTACGGATTTCAGCAAAGCATTTGATAAAGTGCACCAGGGAAAACTCATTCAAAAACTAAAAAACATTAATCCTCCGGACATTTTAATATAGTGGATGCAAGATTACCTCACGAATAGAGTGCAATTTGTTTCAGTCGATGGGTGCAGCTCCAGTTGTCTCCCAGTCACCTCTCGGGTGCCCCAAGGAAGCGTCTTGGGGCCTTTGCTTTTTCAGATCTACATAAATGATATTGTTAATGTGATTACTCCAGGAACTCATATTCGCTTGTTTGCTGATGACTGTGTCGTTTTCCGTCAAATTACATGTACTAACGATCAAAACGAACTTGACCAGTGTCTTCGAAATGTACTTGATTGGTGCAGTGAGTTTTCCATGGTTCTTAACACTGAAAAAACAGTTTCGATGCAAATAACACATAAAAAGAACCCAATTAACCACGTGTATACACTCGGATCATCAACACTAAAGCAGGTTAATAGCTACAAATATCTAGGTGTAACAATCACAAGCAGTCTTTCCTGGAACTCACATATAGATAAAATTTGCTCCTCTGCATTTAAAAAGCTATGTTTTCTGAGGCATAAACTAAGAAATTCACCTTCTCATGTAAAACTGTTAACGTATAACGCTTACATCAGGCCAAAGCTTGAGTATGCTTCGGTTGTTTGGGACCCATTCACTAAACTTAACATATATAAATTTGAAAGGGTTCAAAGAAAAGCTGTTAGGTTTATCTATTCCAAATTTAAAATCACCAACTCCCCCACTAACCTCATGGCGGCTAACAATATTGAAACACTTGAAACGCGAAGAGGAAAATATCGCCTTGAGTTTCTTTATTCTTTACTTAACCATAAGTTTGCTTTGGATCCTTCACAGTACATATCCCCTTTACCACACGTTGTACCCGACATCATCACATTCACTCATTGACACCGTATTTTGCGAAAACTGACTGTTTTAAATATTCGTTTTTTCCGCGGACAATATCCGATTGGAACCACGTTATGGCAT